>NC_052315.1:34172278-34355451 GCF_016432855.1 Salvelinus namaycush
TCATCTGATGAAGTTGTTTCTTGGTTAGTGGCTATTTATATCTTTATTTGGTCGAAATTGTGATAGCTACCTATGCAGGAAAAAAATGGTGGAGTAAAAAAAGTTGTGTCTTTTGCTATCGTGGTTAGCTAATAGATTTACATATTGTGTCTTCCCTGTAAAACATTTTAAAAATCAGAAATGATGGCTGGATTCACAAGATGTGTATCTTTCATCTGGTGTCTTGGACTTGTGATTTAATGATATTTAGATGCTAGTATTTACTTGTGACGCTATGCTAGGCTATGCTAGTCAGCTTTTTTACTGATGGGGGTGCTCCCGGATCCGGGATTGTGATGAAGTAGAAGTTAATTAATTTTCTTGTGTGCTTACGCTCCTCTACAGATCATTGAGTGCCAGCATTGGTTTGTGGTGGTAAATACTATAGACCGCTACAAAAAATATAGATTAAGACTCTCTTGTTAAATAGTATGGTCTGCAGTCATGAGGTATTTTAACTCAGGTGAGCAAAAACTTGAGACCTCCTTAACATTAGAGAACGCGCACCAGCTGTTGTTAACAGAGACAGACCCTTCCTCCCTTTGTCTTGCCATCTGGTTCTGACAATGCATAGAAAAATCAGTCATGACTTTGAGAGACAGGATATTCCAGTTTTTCAGGTCCCGTTGACAGGATAGTCTCGAACGGATCTCATCCAGCTTGTTCTCCAGTGACTGCACGTTCGCCAATAGAAGAGGGCGATGCAGTCTATTTGCTCGCCGACCTAATCTCGTCAGGATGCCGCCTCGCCTGCCTCTCTTTCACAGGGATTAGGACCTGGTCTGGAATAAGCAGAACGGTAATAAAACGTGTAACAAAAAGTAAAATGAAGATGTGATTGCTGATGTGAAAGTTATATAAAGACAGAGTTTTATGTTAAGAGTTTTGTATTGGTCTTTCATTGCCATCTAAAAATAAGAGTTGTACTTGTTGACACAGGTGCCTAGAAACCTAGTAACCAGACACACACCCTTTCTTGAGAAAAGGGAACAGGGAAATTAAACTCAAGACAGACTTTACTGGAAACAAAACTGAAGGGAAAGAAGAGTTGTGTGGCAAATAGCCATTGTGCTCAGCGTGTGCATGAGTCAGCACACACACCGCAGAAGGCTGCTGAGGGGAGAACGGCTCATAATAATGGTTGGAACAGAGCAAATGGAATGGCGTCAATGGAAACCATGTGTGGATGTATTTGATACCATTCCACAAATTCCAGGCCAGCTATTACCACGAGCCCATCCTCCCCAATTAAGGTGCCACCAACCTCCTGTGACATACACACAAACAATGCAGGCTGAGGATAAATTAGGTGCTTTCCTGTGGCCCTTGGCATTAACAGTTGAGGAGGAGGGGAGGGTTTTTTCAGGGCATAAATGGACGATGCAACGTTTGATCTGTCCTTTTTATTCTGCGGAGCCCTTGGCTAAAGGGTTCAGGGGCGAGTTTATTTTCCATAGAGATCTAATAGCTCGTATAGTGATGCATTGTTTTATTTTTTAATGTGCTTTGTATGTCATTCACTTTGCATGCATTTCAATGTCATCAAACCAAAATATTGTATTTGTGTTGTTGTACATTTACAGTTACACGGAAAGGCTACTGTTTTGTCTTTAGAGTAAAATTGCTATAGTTCAAGATAACTTTGACAATAATATAATACATGGTAAGAGTATTTGTTAAACATCAATTCTGAACCAGGAAGTATCCGTATCGCCTGCGTCACTTACATCTATCTGTGTCCTTCCTTGTGTTGCAGTACTGGTGACCCTCTGTCAGGTCACCATGGAGTTCCCACTCTGTCTGCTTGCTGTGTATTTTTATTGTACCTCACATCCGCAACATGAATGTGCCTGTGATGAATAAACCTTTTATGGACAATAAAGATGAATATAATTCAAATGAACCTTTAAACATACTAAATTGTTGGGCCAGAGTTGCCTAGCTGTGACTAAAACAAAGTATTTTCCCACGGTGACAAGGAGGAAGAGAGGAGGCTCCCAAGGGGAGATCACTGGGTCCCTGGCCATGTCCTGAGGGGTGTGTTGGGAGTCTGTCCACTAGCAGGTACTGACCCTCAGCATGACCCTTCAGGACCTGTGCCCGGTTTCCCAAAAGTATCTTGATGCTAAGGTTCGAAGATTAACTTAGCCTTAAGATGCTTCTGGGAAACCGGGCCCTGGTCAGTCGGGCCTGGTGAGCAGAGCTAGGTGACCTTGACGCACTGGCGAACCCAAGCGCTAGACACCCGAAGACACCTAGGACGACAAGATGAAGCTCATCCAAAGCACAAAGCTTACATAACTTACCTGAATACTTAAACAATTAATACTTACCTGAATACTTCTTATGGCTGAGATCCCGTTAACGGGATCGACATGACAACAGCCAGTGAAAGTGCAGGGCGCCAAATTCAAACAACAGAAATCTCATAATTAAAATTCCTCAAACATACAAGTATTTTACACCATTTTAAAGATAAACTTGTTGTTAATCCCACCACAGTGTCCGATTTCAAAAAGGCTTTACGACGAAGGCACACCATCTGATTATGTTAGGTCAGTACCTAGTCACAAAAAAACACAGCCATTTTTCCAGCCAAAGAGAGGAGTCACAAAAAGCAGAAATAGAGATCAAATGAATCACTAACCTTTGATGATCTTCACCAGATGACACTCATAGGACTTCATGTTACACAATACATGTATGTTTTGTTCGATAAAGTTCCAATCTAAGTTTACATTGGCGCGTTATGTTCAGTAATGTTTTGCCTCCAAAACATCCGGTGTTTTGCAGAGAGCCACATCAATTTACAGAAATACTAATAATAAACATTGATAAAAGATACAAGTGTTTTACATGGAACTTTAGATAAACTTCTCCTTAATGCAACCGCTGTGTCAGATTTCAAAAAAGCTTTACGGAAAAAGCACACCATGCAATAATCTGAGTACAGCGCTCAGAGACCAAAACAAGCCATATAGGTACCCGCCATGTTGTGGAGTCAACAGAAGTCAGAAATAGCATTAGAAATATTCACTTACCTTTGATGATCTTCATCAGAATGCACTCCCAGGAATCCCAGTTCCACAACAAATGTTAGTTTTGTTCGATAACGTCCATAATTTATGTCCAAATACCTCCTTTTTGTTTGCGCGTTTAGTTCGAAAATCCAAATTGATGACACACAGGCCAGACGAAAAGTCAAAAGATTCCATTATAGTTCGTAGAAACATGTCAAACGATGTATAGAATCAATCTTTAGGATGTTTTTAACATAAATCTTCAATAATGTTTCAACCAGAAAATTCCTTTGTCTTTAGAAAGGAGAAGGAACGCAGCTACCTCTCACGGGGGCGCACCTGAGTGAGCTCATGGCACTCTGCCAGACATCTGACTCAATCAGCTCGTATTCCCGCCTCCTTCACAGTAGAAGCCTGAAACAAGGTTCTAAAGACTGTTGACATCTAGTGGAAGCCTTAGGAAGTGCAATATGACCCCATAGACACTGTATATTGGATAGGCAAACCTACAAACCTCAGATTTCCCACTTCCTGGTTGGATGTTTTCTCAGGTTTTTGTCTGCCATATGAGTTTTGTTATACTCACAGACATCATGCAAACAGTTTTAGAAACTTCAGAGTGTTTTCTATCCAAATCTACTAATAATATGCATATCTTAGCTTCTGGGACTGAGTAGCAGGCAGTTTACTCTGGGCACCTTATTCATCCAATCTACTCAATACTGCCCCCAGCCATAAGAAGTTAAACAATTAATACTTACCTGAATACTTAAACAAGCAATGTAACTATATAGAATGCAGCCAGATGAAGAACCATTCTTTTCTTTATTTTGGTTGGCTTCTGGTTGTCTGTGTTTCGGCAGCTCGTGGGGGGGGGGGGGGGGGGGGCTGCTGATTTAAACACAATCCCAAATACACTACAAGGCTGAAAGCATGATTTCCTTAAATGTTTTTAAAAACTTTAATAAAAATGGAAAGAACCTATGCGACATGAACAAACTTGCCTGTGTCATGTGTTCTGTAGTTTTGCAATTCGGGTATTTATAAGCTCTCTGATATTGATTCCACATTGCAGAGAACTACTGCAAAATGATACATATAGCTAGTAGTGTAGTGTAAGTAAATCATATCAAATCTACTTGACACATCCTTGAATTGATACATACTTCCAATTTCATATCAGTCTCACTGCATTATTTTAGTTGTACTTTTTTGTAATTAGCTTCATGTAGGCCAAGATTAGCGTGTAGTTTAGAGCCTTCTCTGGTTTCATACTTCCTTGAATGGGATTTCCCTCTCTCCAGCCACGCACGCACACATACAGTGCATTCAGAAAGTATTCAGACCCCTTGACTTTTTCCACATTTTGTTACTCTACAGCCTTATTCTAAAATGGATTTTTGTCAACAATATACACACATGTAAATAAGGTATTTTTGTGTTTTATATTTAGTAAATTTGCAAACATTTCTAAAAACCTGTTTTCAATTTGTCATTATTGGGTATTAAGTATTCAGACCATTTGCTATCAGACTCGAAATTTAGCTCAGGTGCATCTTGTTTCCATTGATCATCCTTGAGATGTTTCTACAACTTGATTGGTAAATTCAATTGATTGGACATGATTTGGAAAGTCACACCTGTCTATATAATGTCCCACAGTTGACAGTGCATGTCAGACCAAAAACCAAGCCATGAGGTTAAAGGAATTGTCCGTAGAGCTCTGAGACACGATTGTGTCGAGGCACAGATCAGGAGAAGTGAAGCAAAACATTTCTTCAGCATTGAAGGTCCCCAAGAACACAGTGTCCTCCATCATTCTTAAATGGAAGACGTTTGGAACAACCAAGACGCTTCCTAGAGCTGGCCGCCCGGCCAAAATGAGCAATCGGGGAGAAGGGCCTTGGTCAGGGAGGTGACCAAGAACCCGATGGTCACTCTGACAGAGCTCCAGAGTTCCTCTGTGGAGATGGGAGAACCTTCCAGAAGGACACCCATCTCTACAGCACTCCACCAATCAGGCCTTTATGGTAGAATGGCCAGACGGAAGCCACTCCTCAGTAAAAGGGTCATGACAGCCCGCTTGGAATTTTCCCAAAGGCAGGTAAAGACTCTCAGAACATGAGAAACATGATTCTCTGGTCTGATGAAACCAAGATTGAACTGTTTGGCCTGAATGCGAAGTGTTAAGTATGGAGGAAACCTGGCACCATCCCTACGGTGAAGCATGGTGGTAGCAGCATCATGCTGTAGGGATGTTTTTCAGCGGCATGGACTGTGAGACCAGTCAGGATCGAGGGAAAGATGAACAGAGCAAAGTACAGAGAGATCCTTGATGAAAACCTGCTCCAGAGCGCTCAGGACCTCAGACTGGGGCGAAGGTTCACCTTCCAACAGGACAACGACCCTAAGCACACAGCCAAGACAACGCAGGACTAGCTTCGGGACAAGTCTCTGAATGTCCTTGAGTGGCCCAGTCATAACCTGGACTTGAACCCGATCGAACATCTTTGGAGAGACCTGAAAATAGCTGTACAGTGACTTTCCCTATCCAACCTGACAGAGCTTGAGAGGATCTGCAGAGAAGAATGGGAGAAACTCCCCACATACAGGTGTGCCAAGCTTGTATCGTCATACTCAAGAAGACTCGAGGCTGTAATCGCTGCCAAAGGTGCTTCAACAAAGTACTGAGTAAAGAGTCTGAATACTAATGTAAAAAAAAAAATTTTGCTTTGTCATTATGGGGTATTGTGTGTAGATTGAGGAAAAAATTATTGAATCCATTTTAGAGTAACGCCGTAACGTAACAAAATGTGGAAAAAGTCAAGGGGTCTGAACGCTTTCCAAATGCACTGTGCATGTACGCACGTCATAGTTTGGTTCTCTTTTAAATACACATTTCCGGGTTATAAAGAGGGAGGGGCTCACCTCATTCACCACTTCGCCACTGGACCCAATAAGCGATACATCTCACTTATCAGTTAACCGGGGTTACGAAAGTAACCTTGAGTTTTGTTGTGTTTGTTCAGCACCTAGTAACCAAAGAAGGCACACCCTATCTGAGAAATAGGCAGTGCAAAAAATGAAACTAAAAGATGGATGTTGATGTAAACAAAACAGACAAAGAAAGAAGTAAAGCTTGCTGACACACACACGCACACACAGACACACACACACACACACATACACAAACAAACACACTGTCACGATCGTCGTAATGATGAGACCAAGGTGCAGTGTGAGTAGAGTTCCACATAATTTTAATCAACTGAAACTCACCTAACAAAACAACAAACAACCGAACGAACGAATGAACGAACGAACGAACGAACGAACGAACGAACGAACGAACGAACGAACGAACGAACGAACGAACGAACGAACGAACGAACGAACGAACGAACGAACGAACCGTGCCGCTACAGGTGTGCACTCAGGCAACTCAAAGTAGACAAGATCCCACAACACAAACGAGGAAAAATGGCTACCTAAATATGATCCCCAATCAGAGACAACGATAAACAGCTGTCTCTGATTGGGAACCATATCAGGCCAACATAGACATACAAAACCCCTAGACATACAACACCCCTAGACATACAAAAACCCTAGACATACACAAAAACCCTAGACATACAAAAACCCTAGACATACAAAACTAGCGTACCCACCCTAGTCTCACCCTGACCTAACCAAAATATATAGAAAAACAGAGATATCTAAGGTCAGGGCGTGACACACACAGTGCAGGCTGCTTGTCTGAGGTGCTGTCAGACAGGGCTAAACAGTTCAGGGTATAGGATGAGGGAGAGTAAGAGGAGGAGGAGGGAGAGGAGGAGCAGGAGAGTAGGAGGAGGAGAAGAGGGTTCTCAGGGTTTATAAGGAAGATGCAGCGATTCATCTGTCCTTTCTATCCTGCGGATATGTCTGCTGAAGGATTCAGGGGTGAGTTTTATCTCTATAATGATAAAGAACTTACTGTAAACATTGACCTGTGTTATTTGACCTGACAAATATTTAGTTCAGTTTACATTCATTTCAGTATAATTATTGCTTTACACTTTTTAAAGTAAAGTTGATATGACAAACAGGAATGTTTTTAAAAAACATTTAAAAAACTTTAATCACATTTCCCCGTATTATAAGAGCAGTACAAGTAGAAGTTTAATGTGATGTACAGTCATGATCATATGACAACAGCCTGTTGTTGTTGTTGTTTAGTCAGAGAGTAGCAGATTTATTGAGAACATATGAATCATAATTCAATGAATAGCTTTTGAATTATTGATAAACCATGTAATACATTGAATTCAGAATCAGAAAAATAGTCTGATCAAAGGGAAGTGACCATGTTTTGTAATTACTGACTGCGTCACATCGAAGTCTGTCATTCCTTGTGTTTCAGGGCTGGTGACCTTAATTAACCCTTTAACAGGTCACCCATGGAGTCCCATTCTGTATGCTTGCTATGAATCATGTAAGTATCTCTGTTTGAAGTATCTCTGTAAAACAATATATTACTGTTCAGAGATGTCAGGTCCTAGATAATGTATCTGTAAAAAAAGGAGACAAGTACAGACTTCCTTTTTATTGCTGTAAATCAAGCAATTTCTCACAACTACTCAGAACCGTTGTCTCAATAAGTCAATAAGTCTGTATTGGAACACGTTTCAATGATACGTATCAAGACCTCTACTGCTGCTGTTTTCTCTGCCACTCCCTTGCATCACCAGTGATAAAGTACTATTTGATAAAGGTTTATTAGCAAATGTGAAGGTTTTGCTGTGGTGAAGGTTTCTGAATTGTAGTACTGAACACAATCTCTCTTCCCACAGTGAGGAGGAGGAGGAGGACAAGGAGAAGAAATCCTGGGCTAGACTAAGGGCGGGTCGCGCCTCCCCCGCGACCGTCCTGACATGAGAACACTACACATCGGGTGCGGCCTTCACTAGGGAGTAACGCAACAGTGGTGCTGCCTACCCCAGGTACAAGGCCGATGCGTTGTGTTCCCATACCGGGCCAGCAGGGGGTGACGTGTGCAGAGCCAGTGCTGCAGAAATGCAGTGACCTCGAAACAACTAACCAAAACTCAGACTACAGAAGCAAACCACAAAAGCCAAAACTACTTTCCACTTCCCTTTTTCCCTTTGGCTTCTGGTGGTCTGCGTGCTTGGTTAGGTGGGCTTGAGGGAGGGGCCTGCTGATAAACACAATCCCATAATAGATTCATCTAAAAAGGCTGTACGCAACATTTACTGTAAAAAAACAATGAAACTGTGAAAATAAAAACTGTAAACACATGCAACTTTAACATGTTTTGTCCAGTGTCTGTTGTTTCTATGTGTTGTTTATTCCATATTATAAACCGAGTGGTTCGAGTCTTGAATGCTGATTGGCTGAAAGCTGTGGTATATCAGACCTTATACCATGGGTATGACAAAAAATGACTATTTACTGTTCTAATTACATTGGTAAGAAGTGTATGATAGCAATAAGGCACCTTGTGGGATTGTGCTAAATTGACAATTTACCACCCCTCCTCGTGCCTTATTGCTTAATTGTATCCTTTCACCAAAATATAGTATGTTTGAATTCGATGTATTGTTAGGTTGACCAAATGAGTCTTCCCCTCATCGGCCCTACTAGTATTAGTTCAATTCAAACATAAGAATGGGTTATATGAATTGTTATAGTAGGTTTAGTTTTGAAAGGAGTTTTAGTGCCAATGATGTTACAGACAGGAGAACAACAGAGACACAACAGTACAATAACATACATATAACTATGAGAACTGTCATTTGCTCAATATGGGCACAAGGTCACTAGCCATTAGCAGATATAAGGTGCACTAGTGGGTGGGTGCCAGCTGGGTAGTCAAGAGTGACAAAAGCCTAGTTTACATTTAGTAACATCTGTAGTTTTAGAAGGTCTCATCATGAGACTCGAGGCTCATGCACCCCACTGGTGAGACTTTTCAAATATGTCCAGGGGAAATAAATGATTACAAAGGAATGCAAAGTACAATTACACAATATTTGATAATAACATAATATTAATCATCAGATAATGTACAGTGTAACTTTTTAAAGACAATAATGTGTGTGTGTGTGTGTGTGTGTGCACACATTTAGTATGCACTGGGCTCAGTCGCACTTCACTGAGACACACCCCTTTCTTCTTTCCCATCTGTTTTGTTTTCCAGAAAAGTGGGTCTGAGTTTCACTTCACAGGGGAGGTGGAGACTCAGGTTTTGTTGCTACCCTGCAGTATAAAATCCACCCACTGCTCGCTCTGCTCAGTCCTGCAGTCCCCTGCTGAACGCCATTATGGTAAGCTTTATGTTTTTTGATTTGCATCAATGACAACTTCTATTTTAGGAACAGTGCAACATATACCAGCAACACATAACTACTTACACTGTATTACATTGTATTGCTACAAAATACTGTTTAGTTTTAAATTTGATATTTTGTAAAGTGATCAGTTGTATCATTCTCACTCAAATGTACAGTCAATATCACATGATAAAGGAGCTCTCACACACACTGCATAACTGATATACATGTTCTATCTACAGACGACCACAGATGAGGAGGATGAAGAGGAAGATGATGATTATGACGAAAAGTATGAAGATTATAAGTATAATTACTTTTTATAGTGTACAGTCAGTCTACTCCCAAGGGTAGCACATCGGGTTTCTTTGGCCCTGCATACTGCACGAATACTGTAGACCATGTGTGGGGGGTGGAACCGGTGGGCAGAAGTCCATCTGAGGCACTGAAACAGGCCTTAAAACTAGGAGGTGGAACTCCTTCCAGATGAGGAAGGACTTAAACTTGAACAAAACAGACAATCACTATCACAATGCTATGTGAAGGTACTTGAAGGAATTTCTGAGTGGCTCAGAACATATCAGGGTTGCTTCTTTGGCTAATGGTTAGGATTGCATAACTTACTATATGAGGATATTATGGTTGTAGATATCTTTTCAATAATGTAAGATATGTAGATGCATCTAACCTCCAAACCCAGGATCTCTCCTGAAATGAAGCCAGAAGTCTAAACTCCCATCTTCTGCTGTGTGTCATGCAAAAAAGCATCACAAACCGCTGAAAGGCACAAAAGAGAGCCACTAGGAGACAGGAGGGCAGAGTTCCACCTGAGGTACTGAAGATAAGACAAGATGTCTACCAGGCCTTAAAGGGAGAAGTGGCGCCTACCAGATGAGGAAGGAGGACTTAAGCCTTGAAACCTTGAAGCGAGAAGACTCTCACAATATGAAGGCAGTTTATTATGCTAATCATAACATGATTAACATAATACATAATTTCTGTTGTACCTTAAACATATGGACATACTGTATGTTCAACTAACGCTATGTGAAGCAAAGTGTCTCAGAAAATTTCAGGGTAGCTGCTTGCCCAAAATGGTCAGGATTGCATAATTTCCTATATGAGGATATTATAGTGATAGCTCTTTTCAATAATGTAAGCTATGCATCTAACTGATAAATGAGGAAAAAGGCCTTCTATACTTCAAGTGAGAAGGCACTCACAATGTGAAAGCATACAGTTACAGGGTATAAATAACATAACAAAATAGTATGTTTATTATCAAACCATGTTTACTTGTGCTGTTGTAACGGATGTGAAATGGCTAGCTAGTAAGCAGGGTGCGCGCTAATAGCGTTTCAATCGTAACGTCACTTGCTCTGAGACCTTGAAGTAGTTGTTCCCCTTGCTCGGCTTTTGTGGAGCGATGTGTAACGATGCTTCAAGGGTGACTGTTGTCTATGTGTGCAGAGGGTCCCTGATTCGAGCCCATGTAGGGGCAAAGAGAGGGATGGAAGCTATACTGTTACACTGTTCTACTTTTAACATAGGGACTATGTTAAACGATATCTATAAGGATTTCTGTCGCTTGGTTTTGTGGCTAAAGGGAACATTTGAGGGTAGTTGTTCAGGATAAAATGGTTATGATTGCCTATATTTTCATAATGTAATATGAACATAATTTAGGGTGATTACATATGTTCATATATAATGTATATGTAGATACAACTAACTATCAAAACCAAGTTAACATCTCCCTTCACTTGGAGCCACATGTTGAATGTCCCTTCTTGTGTTTTACTTGTTCTGAAATAAATGTTTTCTTTCATTCTAATGTTGTCTGTACTTTGTATTCAAATTAATGTAAATCCTGTGAGATTAATGTGTAAGTACTTCCATGCCTATCATTATTGCTGAATCCTGTTGAACCATGATATTACTATGCCTAATTTACTTGCTTTGTTACATATTACTCGCGTAAGATCAGTGAATCTTACTCCAAGCAAGGAAATAATAAAAATATTATTGTTAAAAGTATTCGAAAGGGCCGTTTGACAAACCCACTTGTCCGTCTGCAAAACCCTCCGTACTGGAACGTAAATTCGCTAGCTATGATATGAGAGCAGTTGTCCATAGAGAATGATAGAGGCCAAAACGCCATTGAGGGCGTTTGTGACCATTTTTGGGTGATGTCCAACTGGGTCATCAGGAGGGTGGGTCACCAGGAGGGGTCAGCCAATCGTGAAGAAGAAAATGTTCTTCGTCAAAATTGAGATTGCCTCAATTGTCCTACATATGCTGTCATATACCCTAAAATAGCATAGATACAAAAATGAGTCCTCTATCTATCTCTATGCAGTTGCCTTACTTTAGCTTCGGCTTGGCTGCAAATTTGACATTTTATCTTCTGTTTGAAACAATAAGGCACTGGTCGCAATGGAGTCTTTTGTTAAGTTCACAAATCAAAGTCAAGGAAGGGATCGTATTTTCAGGTATGTCATTGGTCTTTGGTAAGTTAGCTAGCTAAATCGTCTTATTTAGTATAAAGCTAACGTTAGCTGTCTGCAGTAATTTAGCTAACTCATAACTTAAAAGTTAAGGTTGAGCATAATTCCAACCGTAGCTAGCTAACTAATGCCAATGTTATCCATCATTCATTTGCTGCAACAAGTTACATATCTTTGCTAATGTAGCTTGCTGACTGTCAATTTAGCAAGTCAGATCAGCTTAGTTTGTATGATGATCTCCTTTTCAGTCTAACGTTACTAGATACAGATTGCTCCCGAGTAGCGCAGTGGTCTAAGGCACTGCATCTCAGTGCTAGAGGCGTCACTACAGACCCTGGTTCGATCCCGGGCTGTATCACAACTGGGCCGTGATCGGGAGTCCCATAGGGTGGTGCACAATTGGCCCAATGTCGTCCGGGTTAAGCTGTTATTGTAAAATAAGAATTTGTTCTTAACTGACTTGTATAGTTAAATAAACATATAGTTGCTGAGATGTGTCTAATGGTCATAATGTCTAATGCTTGTATTTCAGGACAACCCAATATGCATGTGCCTTGGTGAAGTATTTGCTTCGCAATAATTCTGCAAGGAAAGCGCTTGTTGTCAAGCTGCAGAGTCTGGAGTCCAACATGAGTTCTGGAAGGAAATGTGAGTTTGTACAATCTTCACCACCACCAACTACTACACTCCCCAGGGACATACTGTAGCTAACTAACCGTTAGAACAAGTGTTTTTGAAACGAGCTGTAGGCTAATTATTATTGGATGGCTTTATTGACTGTAAGTGGAGAACATTTTGGGTATCAGACCTTCAACCACTCGGAAGAGTAGGATCACTAGGCTGTTTATGCAATTGCATAAGACATAGACAGTTAATAGTTACATAAGCAGTGATTTTTCCCCAACCATAGGTCATATAGGAAAGCTGTAGTTCTAGAAAGAAGCTCTAGTTTTGTGCTGACAAATATTTGGTTCAACAATCAGTCAAATGTAGCTTACTTGAGAACTGTTTTCATGAGCATGTGCTGAATTCTGTCCTTTTATGTTCTTTGTTTCAGTGTTCAGACTGGGGAACACTGTGAATTCCATTGACGCTGCCAAGCGAACCTTGCAGCTCTCTGACCCTGTGTTGCGCCTCTGCCTTACTGTGGCGAACCTCAACCGCGCCCTTTACTTTATCTGCGACAATGTGCTCTGGGCCAGAAATGTTGGCCTTGTCCCTGGTATCGACAAGGAGCGCTGGAGCTTGAATGGCTCTTGTTGCTACTTCCTGTCCCTGGTTATGAGTCTGACCAGAGATGTTTACGTAATCACCCAGACTATGGTTCAGAGAACCAGAGATAGGCAGTTTCAGCAGAAAATGGATCAGCACCTCAACGACAACCCTGATGTGGCTACTGTTATTGTTCCTCAACTGGATGCTTTTCTGTTCCTGCTCTTCGAGAGTCTTAAAAGCAATCCCTCGGTTGCCCTTGACACACTGAAAAACATTTGTGATATTTTCATTCCACTGGACAGGCTGGGTGTGTACCGGTCAAACCCAGGAGTGGTGGGCTTTTGTGGGCTGATTTCATCTCTCTTAGGGATAGTGTCAGTCTTGCACCCCAGTTTGAAAATCCAACCGTAACCTAGAGTTGAAGGAAAATGAAAGGAGCTAGAATTAAGAGAAGCCATACACAGTACTGGCATCTGCCCATTGTACTAAGGTTTATAGTCATTTTTCAGGGGTACTATCCTACTTTGAATGTCACTTCAGGGGAATTTGCATGCTAGCAGAAGTTCACTGATGACAGCAACCCCTTCAGATAGAAATTAGGAGCTTAAAGGGCAAACACTTATGAGTAGCCAATGTGTATGATTACTGTTAGGACCAGCAACAGCTCATAGGTGGATCCATATGTACCTTTTTAGACATTTTCAAAATTAATATATTATAAAGGGAACTTTGCAGTATTTTAGGAACCACAAAGACAGACGAGGCTGGACAGGGATCTTAGTCAACTTTGTTTGCTAGGGTTTAATTGAGCCCGAGGAGGTTTGTGATATATGGCCAATATACCACGGCTAAGGGCTGTTCTTACGCACGACGCAACATGGAGTGCCTGGACACAGCCCTTAGCCGTGGTATATTGGCCATATATCATAAACCCCCAAGGTGCATTATTGCTTTTATAACTGGTTAATGTATTTAGAGCAATAAAAATAAATGTTTTGTCATACTCATGGTATACGGTCTGATATACCATGGTTGTCAGCCAATCAGCTTTCAGGGCTCGAACCACCCAGCAATTTATAATTGAACGTAGAGCACTGTAGGTGGGGGCCATAATGCTTTATTAACTAAATAACTTGACGGATCATGAGTTGCGTGATTCAGCATTACCACACTAATCCAAACCCACCAGCTGAGTAGCACTGTCTTCTGTATGTCTTTGTTTCCAAGGCCACTTTGTATAATCATGTGAATTTGCACAGCCTGTGCAATTGATAAAAGGAAGCATTCACTTTGGAAATAAGGACCTTATGATGTAGCATATAACTGATTGAATTGAACACAAATTCAAGTGTACTTTAGATTGGTAAATGCTCCAATTAGTCACAAACAAGTTTTGTTAATGTCTTGTGTAATTGTCAAATCATGTACAGTATTTTTCTTTATTGTATTGTTTAACTATGTACCAATACTTGAAACGCTGATGTTTAGGCCACTCCTGCCTTTTTAGTTACAATAATCTTCCTCTTAATAGATGCTGTTCAGCATACATAGTCTACCTCAATTTTTAGATGGTCTACATTTTGTATTCTGCCTGGGAGATGGCCTAGAAATCAGTATTTCTCCAGCGCTTTGAAATGTTTGTAACAAACACTATGGTTATAGAATGAAATCAAAGTTTCAAAAGGTTCTAATGATTAACACTAATCAATAGTTGTAATGTTCTGTTTATCATGAGAAAAGTACAAAAGGTCTATGCAAATAATGTATTCCATAATGGAAGAGACTTATTAATATATTTCTATGCATAATGCAATGTAACAAAATGGATTGAATTTGATCAAACCTGTTCAATAATAAAATGGATTCTGTTGACGTTTATGCTATAATTCACAATGCATATGCGAGGTCCTGAGTTGGACAAAGTTAAAATAACATAGTTAAAAACCAACCATGTTTGATAAATGGGGCCCGTGGGACAGAAAAATATTGCAACACAAAGTAGATGGATGATAATTTGGGGTTGAAATGCACATTTTTTATTGGATTGCAAAAGTTCAAAGTAATGCATTATTGCTCAAGGTTCCCTTTCCCCACATTGCTAATATTTACCTAATTTTCAAAGACAATAACCAAGGTTATCCAAACATGGACAATATTTGTCGTGATTGATTTTATCTAAATGTGCAATTTTCCCCTAACTACTCAGCAAAAAAAGAAACATCCTCGCACTGTCAACTGCGTTTATTTTCAGCAAACTTAACATGTGTAAATATTTGTATGAACATAAGATTCAACAACTGAGACAAACTGAACAAGTTCCACAGACATGTGACTAACAGAAATTGAATGATGTGTTCCTGAACAAAGGGAGGGGCCAAAATCAAAAGTAACAGTCAGTATCTGGTGTGGCCACCAGCTGCATTAAGTACTGCAGTGCATCTCCTCATGGACTGCACCAGATTTGCCAGTTCTTGCTGTGAGATGTTACCCCACTCTTCCACCAAGGCACCTGCAAGTTCCCAGACATTTCAGGGGGGAATGGCCCTAGCCCTCACCCTCTGATCCAACAGGTCCAGATGTGCTCAATGGGATTGAGATCCGGGCTCTTCGCTGGCCATGGCAGAACCCTGACATTCCTGTCTTGCAGACAATCACGCACAGAACGAGCAGTATGGCTGGTGGCATTGTCATGCTGGATGGTCATGTCAGGATGAGCCTGCAGGAAGGGTACCACATGAGGGAGGAGAATGTCTTCCCTATAAACGCTCAGCGTTGAGATTGCGTGCAATGACAAGCTCAGTCCGATAATGCTGTGACCCTCCACCTCCAAAATCGATCCCGCTCCAGAGTACAGGCCTCTGTGTAACGCTCATTCCTTCGACGATAAACACGAATCCGACCATCACCCCTGGTGAGACTAAACCGCAACTCGTCAGTGAAGAGCACTTTTTTGCCAGTTCTGTCTGGTCCAGCGACGGTGGGTTTGTGCCCATAGGCGACGTTGTTGCCGGTGATGTCTGGTGAGGACCGGCCTTACAACAGACCTACAAGCCCTCAGTCCAGCCTCTCTCAGCCTATTACGGACAGTCTGAGCACTGATGGAGGGATTGTGTGTTCCTGGTGTAACTCGGGCAGTTGTTGTTGCCATCCTGTATCTGTCCTGCAGGTGTGATGTTCCAATCCTGTGCAGGTGTTGTTAAACGTGGTCTGCCACTGCGAGGACGATCAGCTGTCCATCCTGTCTCCCTGTAGCGGTGTCTGACAGTACAGACATTGCAATTTATTACCTTGGCCACATGCCTCCTTGCAGCATGCCTAAGGCACGTTCACGCATATGAGCAGGGACCCTGGGCATCTTTCTTTTGGTGATTTTCAGAGTCAGTAGAAAGGCCTCTTTAGTGTCCTGAGTTTTCATAACGGTGACCTTAATTGCCGACCGTCTGTAAGCTGTTAGTGTCTTAACGACCATTCCACAGGTGCATGTTCATTAATTGTTTATGGTTCATTGAACAAGCATGGGAAACAGTGTTTCAACCCTTTACAGTGAAGATCTGTGAAGTTATTTGGATTTTTACGAATTTATCTTTGAAAGACAGGGTCCTGAAAAATGGATGTTTCTTTTTATGCCGACTTTATAATTGACATTGACTAAAGTAGAGAATTGTGTGATGTACAGTCAATATTCAAGATGTAGGCGGCCTATAATACTTTGTGATGCAAGGAATTCCAATAAAAGTGCTGCAATGTCACCACCTTAAGGAAATATAGGAATTTTAACTCAATTCTTGATGAAAAGCTTTATTCTTTGTTTTTTGAGACAATATATGTTGTAGGCTTTTTCTAGAGGAACAGGTGGTGATAAAGCACCCCCCCCCACTGAAAATTGCAAAAATATATATTCCATTTCCCTTTTTTCCAAGGAGAGGCTTCTCATCTGCCTTTATAGACTGAGAAAAGTGTGCAAAGGAGGAACCAAAAAAAGAAAACATTAAAAGCAATAAATAGTTACAAATGTTCTCATAGGTTGACTGCAGTGACATACTGGACGAGATTTAATTTCACATTTCTTTTGAGACGTTTAATTTACCAATATCAACAAAGTAAACGCACCAGCAAAAGCAAGACAATTACCTTAAAATAATCTTAGAGTTGTTTGATTTGTAAGCAGTATTCAGATGAAATTTCAAGAGCACATTGTGGGTGTCTTAACAGTTTTTAAAGGATCTTTAGCTACGAAGCTATAAGCCTACACATGAAAAATACAATGTAGGGACCAATAATTTGAGTGCATACATTTGGTTTCAACTGCATGTTATGCAATAATATCAATTATGAAAGATAAGAACATTATGTAAACACCAATGTGACTCAGATTTTCCTATTAGAAGGCACCTAGCTAACTCCTGCATATATCACAATTAGCACTTATTCAGATGACCAGCCTCTATAGCTCAGTCCAATACTGGACACAGAGACAGTGGTATATATGCTGGTCTCATATCTGATCATGTGCTTTCCAGAATACCACAGTAGCATACATTTCATTTAGGACATTTAGAATTCAACATTAAAAAATAAACCAAACTGACAGAAGAACTCTGACATTTACATGTCAGCGGTGAATCTGGTCGAGTCAAGCACTTCTGACAGACCTTTCACATAGACACTTATACATAGCTCTTGAACCAGGTGGTTTGTGACAGTGGTGCAGAATTGTATTGGATGAGAAAAGGCCTTTACCACAATCACAATAATTGTTTCTACTCTATTCATGATTATCAAAAAGATCCACAGACCACTCATATGGATGAGGGAAATGAACCTATGACAAACACAAAAGGATGAGGGGCTCTATTCAATCTAACGCTGAAGCATTATAGGCTGTGTGACAGAAATGTAAAGGTCATTTCTGATAGAGACGACATATGCAGCAATTACCGTAAATACAGTCTGCACTAATGCTGGAACATTGCCTTTAAATTTCAATCACTCTGTAATGTTGACTCATTAACCTGGCTGATGCGTGACCCACGTGACAACACAGCGAGCTGTGACTCATTGATGTTAGTAAGACTAAGGACTCACATGGTAGAGGAGGAATACATCAACATTGTATTCTAACACACAAAAAAAATGCTCTGACATAACGTAATATTGAAAACAACCATTAACATAAAATCTGAATTTCCTTAAACCTAAAAATAAGTGAACTAAAATACATGATCCTGAAACATCTGTGTATGTGCAGATAAATAAAAAGTATAGAAAATTCATATCAGAGACATGGAAATGTGTGATGGGTATGTTAAGGCAAAAATGAACTTTATCTTCCCATTTACACCCATCTTAAGACAGCAATTAAGTAGCAAGATTGTGTACACTGACAGTCACATTGACTTCAATACTGCTTAAGAGTAGTCACTGTATCTGATATATATATATATATATATATATTACACACACAGTACCAGTTAAAAGTTTATACAGCTGCTCATTCAATAATTTTTATTTTCACTATTTTCTACATTGTAGAATAATAGTGAAGACATCAAAACTATGAAATAACACATATGGAATCATGTAGTAACCAAAAAAGTGTTAAACAAACAAAATATATTTTAGATTCTTCAAAGTAGCCACCCTTTGCCTTGACAGCTTTGCACACTCTTGGCATTCTCTCGACCAGCTTCACCTGGAATGCTTTTCAAAAAGTCTTGGAAGCATTTCCCACATATGCTGAGCACTTGTTGGCTGCTTTTCCTTCACTCTGTGGTCCAACTCATCCCAAACCATCTCAATAGGGTTGAGGTTGGGTGATTGTGGAGGCCAGGACATCTGATGCAGCACTCCATCACTCTCCTTCTTGGCCAAATAACCCTTACACAGTCTGGAGGTGTGTTGGGTCATTGTCCTGTTGAAAAATAAATGATAGTCCCACTAAGCGCAAACCAGATGGGATGGCGTATCGCTGCAGAATGCTGTGGTAGCCATGCTGGTTAAGTGTGCCTTGAATTCTAAATAAATCACTGACAGTGTCACCAGCAAAGCACCCCCACACTTCCTTGGTGTCCTTTAGTAGTGGTCTCTTTGCAGCAATCGACCATGAAGGCTTGATTCACGCAGTCTCCTCTGAACAGTTTATGTTGAGATGTGTTTGTTACTTGAACTCTGTGAAGCATTTATTTGGGCTGCAGTTTCTGAGGCTAGTAATTAATGAACTTATCCTCTGCAGCAGAAGTAACTCTGGGTCTTCCTTTCCTGTGGCAATCCTCATGAGAGCCAGTCTCATCATAGTGCTTGATGGTTTTTGCGACTGCACTTGAAGACATTTTCCGAATTGACTGACGTTCATGTCTTAAAGTAATGTTGGACTGTCATTTCTCTTTGCTTATTTGAGCTGTTCTTGCCATAATATGGACTTGATCTTTTACCAAATAGGGCTATCTTCTGTATACCAACCCTACCTTGTCACAACACAACAGATTGGCTCAAACACATTAAGGAAAGAAATTCCACAAATTACATTTTAACAAGGCACACCTGTTAACTAAAATGCATTCCAGGTGACTACTTCATGCAGTTGGTTGAGAGAATGCCAAGACTGCAAATCTGTCATCAAGGTAAAGGGTGGATACTTTGAAGAATCTCAAATATATTTTGATTTGTTTAACACTTTTTTGGTTATTACATGATTCCATGTGTTATTTCATAGTTTTGATGTATTCACTATTCTACAATGTAGACTATAGTAAAAAAAAAAAGAAGAAAAACCCTGGAATGAATAGGTGTGTCCAAACTTTTGACTGGTACTGCAATCATGCATGCATGTATGCATGTAAGTAATATAGCTCTCTACAAGCCACAGATAATGAACTGTATGAAATCCCAGGTGATGATACATCCAGAGAGGCTAAGTTAATGTGGTCCAGTTTGTTGAAAGGCATTTACTCCAACACATCCATATGTTGGAATGGAACATTCACTGTTTCAAACTGAAAATAAACTGTCCTATCTTGGCAATCTATATTGTTTGTGGAGGTGAAATCTATTTAACTGCTACAGCAACACAATGAAATACCACCGGTTAGCACAGTATTGTCCTACAAAGCGGTGTCGACAGCAAGAGTGAAGAAATTCACACACGTCAGAAAATAGATCTGTGAGATCTCATCTTTGAACAACAGGATGGACAATCTTATTTATGAGGCCCTGAATCCAGTTGAAATCAGCAGACACCAGAAGCTTTAAGGCATTACATTTAATCACTGCATGGACACAACCCTATGTTTCTTGCTGAACTGAGAAAGCATTCACAAGCACAAGCTTATAAAAAGGGCTTCAGGAAGTACTGTTAAATGCTCTGGTATTCCACCCAGTCTCACAAATATAATGGACTATTGATCGATGTAATAAAAGATTTGTTAATATTGTATGAACTTTATTACCATCAAAGGTCAGAGCATACTGGCTCAAACAATGAAAACCATTTATCCAGAAGGATAAGTAGGTAATAGAATGCCACAACAATCTTGACAAATGTTCTATTAATTGTGCTTGATTGCTGTTCTTATTCAGAATAGTGTTCTTTCAGTAACGATGTCGTGTTTTAAAACAGAAACATGGGAGTATACTGTATGACTATGGCACTTTCCTCTATCCTACACATTTCAGGGGGCAATTCCCCTTGCCCATATTTGATGAAGCAGAATGCCATAATTACTGCCAACAGGAACCATAGACTGAATGTGATGTTTGGGTTAGAGGCAGATGTATAGGATGTTTGACTGGCATGTCCGATTAATGACATGCACTGTATCATTAACTTTAACAAAGAGATCAATTATCAGCTCAAACAGTTAAGTTCATAGATGTCTAAGATATTTCCACAGAACATTATGTTTAGGCCACTCCTACCCTTTTACAATATTCCTCTTAATATCTGCTGTTCAGCAGTTCAGCATACATAGTCTACCTTATTTTTTAGATGGTCTACATTTTGTATTTTGCCTGGGACATCACCAATGGCAGGGATATGGGCTATGAGGCAGTATTTCTCTACAGCACTTAATGTTTCTGTAACAAACAGGATTGTTATAGAATGAGATATACGTTTCAAAGGTTCTAATGATTAACACTATCAATAGTTGTAGATGTTTTCGGTTTATCATGTGAAACGTAGAAAAAGTCTATGCAAATAATGTATTCCACAATGGAAGAGCATTACTAATACTGATTGAAATGAACAACAAGTTCAAGTGTACTTTAGATTGTGACCAATTGGAGCATTTACCAAACAAGTTTTTTTGTTAATGTCTTAGCTAATTGTCAAACCATGTACAGTATTTTTCTTTGTAATTTTGTATTGTTTAAAAAAAAAAAATATGTATCAATACCTGAAATGCTGATGTTTAGGCCACTCCTACCTTTTTACAGTTACAATATTCTTCCTCTTTATTGCTGCTGTTCAGCATACATAGTCTACCTCCTTTTTTAGATAGTCTACATTTTGTATTCTGCCTGGGACATCAACAATGGCAGGGATATGGCCGAGAAGTCATGTCTAAGACATTTCCCACAGAACATAAAATATTTTCCAGCTTTCCCTAATCTTAATCCAGTGATTACAACCCTCTCTATAGGAATGAAGACTTTATATAATTATTTTACATCTATACATTCAGTGAAACAGCAAACAAATTGTACTGGGTACTTAAATATAGCATTGATAGAAGACTGGGTATGAAGAGCATCTGTTCTTATCTGTCCTTATGATTGTACCATCAAACCAATATGCTTTTGTGTGTAGTCATGATAATAGACCAAACGATAAAAGCATTTGGGCAGGAGAGTTCATGTACATTTTGCATTATGGGTAGAAAAAGGAATTTGGCTTAAATTGTGTCATCTTATGATTTATACGCCACAACAAATTCTAGTCATTACAACACTCGCCCTCAACAACAACAACATTAAAGGGTTTCAATTGCTCACAAGTTGCTGGTCTTGGCCCACTTCATATAAGAGAACATCACTCCTCTCTCCCATCAACACTGGGAGGAGTGAAGTGAATTTGTGATTCATATGTGATTCCAGGTCACTCCAGGACCCAGGCTTGGCTGGGCAGTCTTTTGGTCCATGGGGAGTCTTTTGGTCCATTGATACAGTAACACCCTGTGGCAGCAGGGTGCAGGCCAGTCACTATGAAGGGGCCTGGGTACGGTCATAGTCCAGGATCAGACCTTTGATGTGAGAAAGTTTCTGATGCAGATACTCGCATCGCTTCTTCTCTTCCCGGTAACCAGGGAACTTCTGTAAAGTCAATGCAGAGGGGTGTCAGAGAGCTGGCATTACGGTGACATGGTCAAGGCAGAGGGGTGAAGAGTATTTTATTTGTGATATTCATACAGGCTACAGTAGACAAGACCGGCTATACAATAATTAAATTATATTTCCTGCTCATACATTACTTACTTTCTTATACTTTCTGTATTTCTGCAGTATTTGCTCCTCCATGAGCTGTGAGGGTGGAAAAATACAAGACATTTAGTAAGTCCTTAAAAGTACATCAAACCAGGTCTTCAACTGTTTAACCAGAAGTGTTTTGTATTGTGTGAGTGGAAGTGATGTCAGTTCCTTGCTCATACCTTGTATTCCTGTGTACCGGGGGACAGAGTGTTTATCTTGGAACCCAGCTGAACAAACATCTCAGTAA
Source organism: Salvelinus namaycush (assembly GCF_016432855.1). NCBI lineage: Eukaryota > Metazoa > Chordata > Actinopteri > Salmoniformes > Salmonidae > Salvelinus > Salvelinus namaycush. The sequence continues at coordinate 34,195,107 of NC_052315.1, forward strand.
TGGTACCGATCCGGTCGTGCAGGGCCCTGTACTCATCGTACTCTGCACAGAAATCCTGCTTGTACTGTTGTCGCTGTTCTGAGGCTGTGATGGTGTTGTACTTTCTGGAAAGATAGACCAACATCTTGTGAGCTGTCATTTCAACAACCAACGTGGAATGGCCACATCAGGAGGTAGAAATAGAAACATTCATGGTTCTTTCCAGCAGGTGGCACTGCAGATTAGCAGAGTGATGGCCTACGACTCCCCAAAGATTTCATAGAGATTTATAAATGTAAGACAGATACTAATAATTAGGTGCTTACATTTGTTCCATTTCACGTACAAGTGTGTATTATACACGTGTGAATTGAACATTTGTTTTTTGCATATCCCACTCCCCCTGAGATACCCTCAGAGTGGGGTCACGGCCAGGGATCTGCCATTATAGATGGCGACCCTGGAGCAATTAAGGTTAAGTGCCTTTCAAGGGGACATCGATGCCTAGTAAATTTTCGATTACTGGCCCAACGCTCTTAACTGCTAGGCTACCTGCCGCTCCTAGATTATTTGTTTTTCTAAGTAACTCTCACTTATTTATTTTTTAACACAAAACATAAAAATAAATAACAGCATACAGATGCACACAAACATCAATGACATCAGACCTACCCAGACCCCCCCCCCCCAGCTCTCACATCACTCTCCGCCACATGGCCTCAAACTGCATCATTGTTTCTCTCTATCACCCACGCACTTTCAACATTTGACCTTTCCATTGTGTTAAAGATGGAGGATTGGTTGATTTCCAGTTTAAGTATACGTTTTTTTCAAGATGATTGACAAGAAAAGTATCGTCCAAGACATCGGGTATCTCACTACTCACTCAGATGCATGTATTGAAATATGCAGACAGATGGATTAAAAGTACATTTGCATTGTAATACTTCTGACAGACAACTTTCTAACTCTGCCCATAACTTTTAGACTTCATAGCATTCCCAGAAGGCATGGATTATTGAGTCATTGTTAGTTTTACACTTATTAAGACATGACTCTGCCTTTGTGCTGTAGGATTTGTGAATTTTGTCTCTTGCATAATAAATTCTACACATTTTCATTAACTTTCCTCCAGCTTGTGCCAATATCAGTTCTTTTTAAGTCTTGGTTCCAATAGTTTAAAAAAAAATAATAATTCTAAGAGATTGTCAGTTGGATAGGCTGTCTGCAAGGTTTTGTATATCTTAACTACACTACATGACCAAAGTATGTGGACACCTGCTCGTCAAACTTCCCATTCCAAAAGCATGGGCATTAATATGGAGTTGGTCCCCCCTTTGCGTCTATAACAGCCTCCACTCTTCTGGGAAGGCTTTCCACTAGATGTTGGAACATTGCTTCGGGGACTTCATTCAACCACAAGAGCATTAGTGAGGTCGGGCACTGATGTTTAGTGATTAGGCCTGGCTCGCAGTTGGCGTTCCAATTTATTCCAGAGGTGTTCGATGTGGTTGAGATCAGGATTCTGTGCAGGCCAGTCAAGTTCTTACACACTGATCTCAACAAACCATTTATGTATGGACCTCGCTTTGTGCACGGGGACACTGTCTTGCTGAAACAGGAAAAGGCCTTCCCACAAAGTTGGAAGCACAGAAATGTCTAGAATGTCATTGTATGCTGTAGCGTTAAGATTTCCCTTTACTGGAACTAAGGGACCTAGCTCGAACCATGAAAAACAGCCACAGACCATTATTCCTCCTCCAGCAAACTTTACAGTTGGCACTATGCATTGGGGCAGGTACCGTTCTCCTGGTATCCACCAAACTCAGATTCGTCCGTCAAACTGCCAGATGATGAAGCATGATTCATCACTCCAGAGAATGCGTTTCAACTGCTCCAGAGTCCAATGGTGGCGAGCTTTACACCACTCCAGCCGACGCTGGCATTGCACATGGTGATCTTACGGTTCTGTGCAGCTGCTCGGCCATAAAAACTCTGTAGTGAGTGTTGCAACCGAGGACAGACGATTGTTATGCACTACAGACCTCGGCGGTCCCGTTCTGTGAGCTTGTGCGGGTTAAAACTTTGCGGCTGAGCCGTCGTTGCTCCTAGACGTTTCCACTTCACAATAACAGCACTTACAGTTGACCGGGGCAGCTCTAACAGGGCAGAAATTTGACGAACTGACTTGTTGAAAAGGTGGTATCCTATGACGGTGTCACGTTGAAAGTCACTGAGCCCTTCAGTAAGATCATTCTACTGCCAATGTTTGTCTATGGAGATTGCATGGCTGTGTGTTCGATTTTATACACCTTTCAGGAACAAGTGTGGCTGAAATAGCCGAATCCAATCATTTGAAGGGGTGTCCACATACTTTGTGTGTGTGTGTGTGATATAAATATCATATGAATATCCTTTGACTCAAATAAGATTCCCTCAAGATTGCGCTGATGTCCAAAAGATTTCAAATCGAAATTTCGTGATATGAAACTTTTAAGTTGCATGCATTTAATAATTTAATAATCTGCATTGGACAGACTAAAATTGCATCTTAATTCTGTAATGGAAATTATGTATTTCCTACCAAGTAATTTATGGTTACTATGCCTTTAGTTTTCCATGTGGACCAATTTTAAAATCAGTGAATTATGAAAAGCTATCCAAGGATTGTTCCATACGGTTGGGTTTTTAGGGAGTGATATTGGCTCTTGTAGAATAAGTTTAATTTTCTTCCATATTGTTACAGTGTACTTAACTAGGAAGTTCTTAATGTTCTTAGCTTTAGCTTTTGAAAATAGACACGTGAAAAGATGAGCATGTGCATTTTCAATATGTACGCATTGCTCTTCTTTAGTGCTTTTAACGATGTGGTCGCAAGTAAACACCTTGGGTGGCGAGTTGATACAATTCCAAGTCTAGAAGGTAAAAAACACCCTCAGACTTAGAAAGATGTAAAACATTCCTTTTTGTTTTATGAGTTGTATTTGCCTATATCAAGTCTGTTATGACCGAGTATACTTTTTAAAATAATGTCTTCGGTGGGGTAATTGCTATTACCGGGAATAAATATAAATGTTGGGAGCCATGCCATTCTGAAGAGGTTTATTCTACCTGGAAGATTGTTCCATTTAATTAGATCTGTTTTCATATTGATGAGTAATGGGATAAAGTTATCTTTATACATTTGTTGTTACTTATTATGTATCCTAAGTTTGTGGTCCACTTAAAGGATTACTGTACATCATGAGTTATTCTTTTTAGTTGCCATTATTTCGGGGGTTTTCCATGTTAATTATATATCTTTAGAGTATTCTGAAAATATTTTTTTGCAAGTGGGGGGGCATTGAGTTTTCAATATTGGTCAGGTATATCAGGAGATCTGCAAATAAGTTTTGTTTATATTCATGTTTTCCAATACTGATTCCTGTTACATTTGTGTTCAGTTTAATTCTTTCTGCAATCAGTTCAATTGCCAGTGGAAACAGGAGGGGGGAGAGGGGACATCCCTGTCGTGTGCCCCTTTCTAAAGCCATTTCATTAGATAATGTATTATGTGTACATTTTTGCTTTAATACATTTATATAACATTTTCATGAAATGTATTATTTCAGCTTGAAAGTTACCAAAGTTTTGAATAGAAAGGCCATTCAAGATGGTTGAAAGACGTTTTGGCCTCAACAGCCATTATTGATCAATCTATATCTTGTTTTTTTGTGTATTGTATGTGTTAAACTGAAACATGTTCTTTAATTTGCATACATTTTTTATATACCCTGTTTGATTGATAATACTTTTGCCATTGTACTGCTTTTGAGCTTTGTTATTATTTTGTCAATTTATAAAATGTATGGGTCTGTAATCAGCAGGGGGTTTTCCAGATTTTCCTGGTTTTGATATAACTGAAATAACTATTTGATACATGGAACTAGGAAGCACTGAATTGAGTGACGTGCGTTGTCATTTGTGTAAATAGGGTGGCGCACATTTGGCCCAGCATCGTCCGGGTTAGGGGAGGGTTTGGCCGGTGTAGGCCGTCAGTGTAAAATAAGGATGTTCTTAACTGACTTGCCTAGTTAAATAAAAGGTTAAAAATATATATATATATATTTTTTAAAGGGCCGTTACTTTGTCCCAAAATGTTAAATAGAATTCTATGGGAAAGTCGTCCATTCCTGATGCTTTTCTCCACGCAAATACTTTATTATTGTGTAATATATAATTTTGGCTGATCTTTGTTTTTAGTGATTATTTTGGCCTACTGATAAATGCTTCAGGGTTGTTGAGTCTAAGGCTGTAGGATCAGTCCAAAAGTTGTTTAATTCTGATTTATATAGATTTTCATAGACACTTTTAAAATTGTCATTAATCGCGTTGATTCTAAATAACGCATTTGTATTTTAATCTTTTAAAATTGTAACTGGTTTGGCATGTATTCATTTTGTGAGGGCTGCGAGATGTTAACCAAGCTTATTTGCCATGAATTAATATGCTTTATTTGAGTTTAACCTGTAGTTGTTGGCTCTCTACAAAAGTAAAATATCATATCGCTGCTTAAGTTCAGACATTTAATTTTCTTCTTTCCAAAATAAGTTATTTTTTATTTTTTAAATGGGCTTGAAAAAATGTTTTGGGGTGATTTCTGGGCCTCCCAAGTGGCGCAGTGGTCTAAGACACTGAGGCATCACTACAGATCCGGGTTCGATCCCGGGCTGTGTCGCAACCGGCCACGACTGGGAGACCCATGAGGCGGCGCACAATTGGCCCAGCGTAGTCCGGGTTAGGGGAGGGTTTGGCCAGTTGGGCTGTCCTTGTACCATCGTGCTCTAGCGACTCCTTGTGGTGGGCCGGTGCGCTGGCGTCGGTCACCAGCTGTACAGTGTTTTCTCTGACACATTGGTGGGACTGGCTTCCGGGGTAAGTGAGCAGTGTGTCAAGAAGCAGTGCAGCTTGGCGGCGTCATGTTTCGGGCGTCGTGTCTCACGACCTTCGCCTCTCCCGTGTCCGTACGAGAGTTGCAGCGATGGGACAAGACTAACTACCAATTGGATATCACAAAAAAATGGGGGAGAAAAAAGGTAAGCACTTTGTGACATCTGCTCATGTAAAATGGGCTTTATAAATAAATGTGATTGAATTTGATTGCTACAGTAGATGGCAGCATAGGCCTCTCCAACCAAGCTCCTTTTTAAATATTCAATTTCTCATAAAAAATAAACTCTTGCAGGAAAACCACATCTGCTGACAATCTCTTTAAGTGTTCAAGAACCATATGCTTTTTCTTATTTTTTTTAATGGAGCCTGTGCACATTCCGTTGGATTTTGTTGGTCTTTACTTGTATAAAATCAAAGTTAACCTTGTCTGTTCTGTCGGTCATTGAAGAACCAGATATAACATTTTAGCGAGTCATTTTAGGAGAGTCATAATATGAATACATAGTCATTATATACATTACAAATGCAGTGTAGATTGTGTGGGCATGTGGGCTGAGCAGACATTTAACAGAATACACAAACAACAAAGTTGTTATTTTTAGGGATTTTAAACGCCAACTCATCTCCTAATGTACCAAAAGCCTGTGGATTATGTAAATTATATATTGGAGAAAGACTACCACTTAAGTATTGTGGTCAGTTTGTATTGCCTTGTAAATTCAATTAAAGTATAGTGGGTGATGGGGCTCTACTTGGGGAGAGAGTGAGTCCACCAAGAGACTGAAGTGAGATGAGTAGAGGCCCCACACAAAACTGTCTGATGTCCTCCCAGTCACCTCGTCCCAATCCCTCGGATAGAGCCTCTCTCCACTCTCACCAATAGCCACCATTGAATCTTAGCTATAATCACAAACAAGGACTAATAATGACTCGACATACTCTCCTAATCTGTCCAGAACGCTTATTTTATAGCAGGTTTGCAAGTCACAAAAAAAAATCTAATTACATTGTAATATAGTTAAATCCTTCTGACTCTCTCCCAAGCCGATTCCTCTCCACCTCCCCCTCCCAGTTTTTCACCCCCTTTACCCCACCCAAGCAAGCTTGTCCCAGCCTCCCATCCTTACCCACCCAAGTTTGCCCCAACCTCCCATCCTTGCCCACAAAAGCTAAGCTTGTCCCTCCCTATCTCCCACCCTTGCCCATCCAAACCAAACTTGTACCAACCTCTCAACTTTTCCCACCCTTCCTACCGCTCAGACACACTTACACCCATCCACTTACTCATCCATTCTCATTCTTTCCCGCCCAACATCCATCCTATGTATCCACACACCCATTCTCTCCCATACCTATTCACCATCCCTCACTTTTCCCAGACACACCTATTCACCATCCTTCACTTTTCCCACACCCACACTTCCCCTTTTGACTTGTCTTTTCAGTATCCATGTAGCCCATTGGCATTGGCTACTTCTGTCGTTACTTCATAGAGGAAAACAATTACTTGGAGAAAGTATAGGTTGTATTGGGGGAGGAGGAAAGGATATTGTCTCAACTTAAGATAAGCTGGTGTTAGGCATCACTGTATGTAGCCTAGTGCGCTCATCGTTTTTCAACTGGGAAGGTTTCTTGTAGCTTGACTCGGGATTCACCGGCGCTTATGAATTCCATCCTTTGCGTTCCCTTCGATACCCACAGCACTGCCGGGAAGCAGAGCTGAGACTTGATCCCCTTTTTCTCCAGTGTCTGATCGAAATGTATTCCTTTGTCTCTCTCATCCTAGCAGACAGGTTGTAGATTACAATGATTGGGTATTTAGCGTTCTTCTATCTTCTGGTGATAGATTCACATCAAGGACAAGGACAAAACACTCATGTTCTTTCGTCCAATTCATCTTCTAAATTTTTCAACTTGGTTTCCAAAAGGCTTATTTTGTCGTCTTGATCGTTCATGTGCACGCCTTGTTTGTGTGTGACTGACACGATAGCATCTATTTTCTTTTTTAGCAAATCTCATTTTGTAATAACAGATTGTAGCAGTTTGTTTTGTTGTGCATGGAGAGCATTTTAGCCATGTTTTCCTAGATAACCTTTAACTGTTCATTACACACATTTGCATCTCCAAGTTGCTCCTTGTCTTTTCCTCCGGGGGAAGCCATGGCTTGTTGGACTCGTGTCACCACGCCACTTTACCAACTGATTGGTTCGCTGTTGTACATAACTGATCGCTCACACTCACCCACTTGCTTGGGGATATGTTGATTTATTGATTTTAGAGGCTTGATTTAAACATTGTCTGGTTTCTACATATAACATATAGCTACTCACACCCCATGCGTCCTATCGGTACGCGCTTGCGCCTCATCTTTTTAAGTCATTCTCAGTGAAGCTGTGTTATTACTGCACATTTGACAGACCATTTAAAACTTCAAAATGTTCCTCTATTTATGTGAATGTTTTCAAGCCGAATCCAGACCTTTTGGAACAAATCGCTTTCCTTTCACAACAAAAGTGACTAAAGTAGTCATACCATTAAACAAAAACATTGAAGCAACAGATGGCAGAAACAGAACCTGAGACAGACCTGAGACCACATACTGGTGTCACTTGTACCATGTTTACAGCATGAATGGGTTTCACATAACTTCAACCTAGAAGTACAACTCAGCAACCCAGGGCAATTCTGGAGAACTTGTGAATGAAGCAGTGTGTTTAAACTTACATTAAATAGTCGGGCAGCTCCTCCGGTGATGTACGAGTGACAGGTGTTTTAGCCCCCTCATTGTCTGGAGATAAAAACAAGCAGAGAAAAAAAAAAGTTCATGTAATCTGCCAATGCAAACGTGATAAAACTCATATCATACCAAGGCTGATGGAGTTTATCACTACTACGGATAAGAGACCTGCTACAAGGCAGGCGGTGACGCCAGAAGTGCCCCAGATTGGGAGTCAGAGCAGCCTGCTGACTCGATGAACCGTGGGTCACCCAGCTGTTCCACAGAATCATCTACACACTAGCCAGGGAAAGGGATGGGGGTTGCTAGCGGAAGCTACATACACAGCACCCTTTCCACTGGAAATTCTCTTCAGATCATTGATTTGTCGTCACTCTGTTTAAAACCTACAGCAATTCACTATGAGCCGTATATCTAGATAAGTCACCTATGCTATTGGGGACCGATCCCGTTGATGTTTCAAAATACTTTTCCAGAGCATGTCGTTTTTTTTTACTACTGTAACAAATATGGGTTAGGAAAACAGACATTTTGACTGGATTTTTACTACTTTGCAAATGGAAAGTTTTAATGACAGTGTTTATGTATATGGAGAGTGTTTATTCGTATGTATACAAATACTGGGCAGTCTTTCCTGTAATCTTGTTGGCTCAAATACACTGATTAGATGGTTCTTGGAAATTATTGAACTTCTCTGATTTCAATGTGGTCATAGACCAGTGGTGCTGTAAATATATCCTTTGATGTCATTACTGTATCATTATCAACATGTTCTGTTTCTGCTATCATTCCAGTCAACAAGGCCTCAAAATGATAGAATTTAGTTGAAGATTACATAGGGAATGAGATTGTGATTGTCTTACCAGTGATGTTTTCCTGGTTCTGTTTCAGGTCGGGACTGTTCTCTATCCAGTCCTGTTTTAAGCGCTCCCTGTCCTTGTCTTTGTGCTTCTTGGACTTCTTCTTTTTGTGCTGGCCGTTGGCTAGCTGCTGGTCAGTGCAGATGGAGGGCTCAGTCTGTGGGGGCTTGGGGCTTGGTACTGCTAGGCCTGGCTCTGTCCTCTCCAGCTTGGGAATACTGGAGGAGCAACCCAGTTTATGCCGTGTGTAGAGACCATTAGGGCTTCCCTGGACGTGATTGTTGGTTCTCTCAAACTCTGTTTTGGTCTGTACACTGGTGTTGCCTGGACCAGATGAGCTACGGGCTCCAAAGGGACCAAGCTGTCCATTGGAAGGGGACTGCAGGGATAAACTGTGGTCTAATAGTCTTTGCTTCTTGGGGGTCTGATAATCGGATAGGTCGGAGGGCACGGGGCGTTTCTATGAGAAGGGTAAAGAAGAGGATTTACCTGTAATACTACTTAGCGAAGACCAACTTACCCTACATTTGAAAGGAATGGCTCCGCTACATTAAAACATCCTAACTGGCTCCTGAAAATGTCAGTGACTGAACTGCCTCCAGCACTCCAATGAATAAAAAGCAGATGCTACCAAACCAAGAAACTTTCCTCTCATTCCTCCTTTACTCAAGTTTATTCTGCAGTAGGCCCAAGTCAAAAGGCATAGCACTATTCAAACATAAATTATTTAACCCTTGAAATTAATCTGTGCATTCTCTTATTTCTAATCAATGTCAAGTTTTTAAGAAAAACAAAGAGTAAGGGCAGGATGTAGAAATTCTTTTAGAGTTAGGTAGGGGAGTATTTACCACAGAGGGAGTCTTGACCGGGCTGAGTTGTGACGGAGAATCCGCAGGGGTTTTGTGGAATGAATGGTTTGACTGGAAACTCTTCAACTGGCTACTGCTGCTCAGTGGCTGCAGTTTCCTGCAACATTAGAAGGGGAAGACATTTTTACTTTGCTATTCCGTTTATGTTAGGGCAGATAAAAAAATGAGTTAAGCTTGAGTTGACAGATGTATTAGTTTTTATACAACGCGTAGGTCTAATCCGGAATGCAGACTGGTTAAACCCGCATTTTAGCCGGTGTCAATTCCACAAGTTATGGGAATGCAGACTGGTTAAACCCGCATTTTAGCCAGTGTCAATTCCACAAGTTATGGGAATGCAGACTGGTTAAACCCGCATTTTAGCCGGTGTCAATTCCACAAGTTACCACCGGCTAAGTCTATGACTTTAAAAAGACCCATTTACTCTGTTCCATCTGCGCAATCCACTGTCTCATCAGCCCAGGCAGGGAAGTTATAAACTTTATCTCCACTATAAAAAAAAGCATCTAGACATTATCACACATTTCTTTTAGACTAACATTTAGTTTTCAACAGTGGATATTTGTATAAACCTCGCTGTCTGTCTCTTCGACATTTGCAACATTGTTTCAATATTCAAATTCGATCTTCAGCTGTCCCATAGTAATGTTGAAAGTGTCGGGAGTCGGGATGAGACACAGGCAGGCAGCTGTTCTCATCCAGTCGACATCAGCATTGCTCTTTGTATATATCCATACAAATGATCAATAGAAAACATGAAAAATGAAACAAAGTGCAGCTAGTTTGCCTTCTGTCCAGTTTGAAGTGATTGTGTTAGCTAGCTCCTCTGAACAACAGTGTGCTGATGAGCACATTTTCTACGGCAGGCGAAGTTGCACATCATTACCTCTTTTATTTGAGTACATCCATAACAATGTCACTAGAAAACAGCTTAAACAAACGCAAATGCCGCTACTTCGTTGTTATTCTGGCTGAACTAGTGTTTGACGTGGCTGTAAATTAGTCGTAGTTGGCTCGCTAGCAAGCAAGGGATAAGAATGTTGCCAGCCAGGATGGCAGTGGAACATTTAGAAGGAACGACTGGGTCGCGTTCATAGATACAGAACATAAAGACTGAATGAGTCTGGCAACTGAACCGATAGAACGCCGCTTGGGTAGCAACCCTAGATGTGTGTCGGGACTATATCTTGTGGAAGAATGAAATAGTATGAATAAATTAAAACATGTTTTATGAAAATATGTAAATCATTATTTTAATATGTTGGTAACCGGTTGTATAAAAGTGATAATGCCCTCGAAGCCGGTGTTTGGAGGATATATTGGCACAGTTTTCCGGACCTCAACTTTTTCTCGGGCCTAACAGCCGTGCCAATATATCCTCAAAACACGGGCATCTGGCATTATCACTTAAGTAAATAATGGTTCAAACTCCAATTGCAATTGCATGGTTTACAGAGAAGTGAGAGAGGTGGGGCCATGTTAACAGAGGAAAACAGAACACAAAACAGGTCAAACCGGTTGGTTACTGCAAAGTCCACCTTGATGCAGCTGTTCACATGAATATTGCATTAGAACAAATAGACCACATTGTCAGACAGATGTTACACTCCCATTATCTACACTTGACCTCAGGGTGAAACTGACACGTTTTTCAGCATGTTTCAAAGTGTTAGGCTGTATGTAGTGTTTCTAGGTTACAGAACACAGATTACATCTGCAAGAGGCAAGCACTAAGACAGAGCGGTGTCCAGTCACTTCAGTGAGGAGAACAATGGTGCCAGATGCAGGCTCTGTTAGGCCAAACACTCCTCTCTCCACTGGCAATCTGCTTCCTCCAGCTCCTTCCTCACAGAAACCTCACTGAAATCAGAGGTCCATCATACCTCCCACAGCAGCCACATGACCTTTTCAACTACATGATCAATGGAATCTCCTGGAAGCACCACTGGCTTTCAGGACATTCCAGACATGAGACCCTCTGACAGACTAGGCTTCCAGCAATATGGTTGCTTTCTGGGATAAACTATAAGGAAAGGCTCTGATATCAAAAACAATTGGTTTAAAAAAAAGACGGTCATACACTGATGAGCCACATCAACAGCTACCTTGCCCTGTACATGCAGCAAAACAACATGTCCACTTCCATTCAGAGCTCTCTTTAGAACATCTGAGTAGTGTAAACAGAATGGAAACAATAAGCAGGCAGGAGGTCCATCCAAAAAGCTTATGAAACCCACCCCTTAACTGACCAGTGGCAGGATAGGACACGTACTTAACGTGGGATGACGTCCACTCTCATTCTGAACAGCTCAGCCATGCTACCTTCCTCTACATTAATGCTATTTGACAACACCAAGCAGAGAATATTTCTCTCCCCGCTTTGATGTGCCCATTAAGAAATTCATCTGTGCAGAGAAATAGTCATTTAGAGTCTCTCCTTTCACCATGATCACAGCGGCCTGCCACAGTAATCCAGTAGGCCTGCAGTCTCAACGCCAGCACGTTGTCAAAAAGCATCAGAGCATCCCGCTACTGAGGAGAGGTAATCATCCAATTACTGACGCTTAAAAGGTTAAATGAAGATAAACTACAGACTATGGGACTCTCCGCCATGACACCAACATGATGACACAGGTAAATATTTAAATATTCAGTGGTGAAAATGTGAAGGAGAGTCTGATGGTAGAGAAGACAGGTGAGTAGAAGTACAAGCCACACCCACCTGGCCAGGAGCCTATGGATGAGCGGCTTCTCTTCCTCCAGGTAACCGGGCCAATCCTTTTGGACAAGCCTGTAGAACTCATCCTTCAGAGTAAAGCTGTGATCTTTGTGGTTCAGTTTAGCAACCTGCAAATCAATGACAAACACATTTGAACCCTCTGTCCCTGTAGCATTAAATAGACTTTTGACCCCGGTTAAAAGAAAGGCTCAACTGGCAGGCTGTCAGAATAATTATACATTGTTCACCATTAAAGTAATTGATAGCAAACACAGCAATTACACTAGCATTGTGCCAAGTTAGTCACAAATACAGTACCAAATCTAGTCTACCCAGAGAGCCTCTGTGACAGACAACCATTTGTCAGAGTAGTACTGGCCTGCCTGGAGACACCCCACCCTCCCCGGTGGAAACACCGTCTTCTCCTCCAGACATAATTAAAGCACAGCTCTAATTACAGCTACCAGTAGAGGCAGTAGCAGCAGCGACACAGTCGCTCCTTGTATGACTGCACTGGGACTCCCAAACATACCCAGAACAGGAAGTACACCTCAAATATACCAACTGAGATCACTTAGCTGCTCAACATTTGGTTGTAAAAGGAGCCATTAGCATTAGATTCTGAGTGGCTGTAGAGAGCGAGCGAGGGAGACAGAGCGGCTACTCTACAGTGTTTCCATTTGGAATCCCTGGAGGGATTTAGAATTGCTTATAGATGCAGCTGAATCTCAGAGGCACTTTTAAAGACCCTGTCCTTTCTTTCAACGTGAAAGTTGCTGTGATGTTTCAAATGTTTCATTTACAAAATAGATTGTTTATTCATTTCAAATGCATTACAATTGGAATACAATATGCAAAAGTTGTGCATTATTGAGTTATATCTCCACTTAGTGAAACCAGCACCTACCATGTACATTTATCTGCAGCCTAGTATCTGAGTACAGTTTTAGTGTTGTGCCGTGTTGCGTTCTACAGGTCTCACCTCATCCAGTACTGCTCCCAGGTCAGTCTTGTCCTTGGGAGTGGCCCTCTCCCTCTCCAGCCACAACAGCAGCTCAGGCTTCCTGTAGGGCTTTAAGGCCAGGACGTGGATGATGCGGTCTCTCAGGGGCCTGAGGGCTACTGGGCTGGGGGCCCCGCTCTTCTTGTTGTTAGGGGAGTGCTTGTTGCTGCTGCTGTCCATGCCTGACGACAGGCCCTGCTTCCTCTGGATCTTCACACATTTACCTGACAGAGAAAAGGAGATGCACAGAGAGGCGCCATTTGACGAGAAAAATATTTAGTCACTTACAAACTATCTTTTCGTCATAAAAGCTACCTTCTTATACTGCACACAGGAATGGCACCTTGTGTCCCTAGTAGGAAATAGCGTTCAACATTCAACAAAAGTTCAACATTCACCTTCTGCTACCGTTTCTGTCAAGCCGTCTACACATACAGGTTTGACGCGTACGTTCGATAAATCCAATGCATGCACCACACCGAACGCACTGCAACTGCAACACACTGCTCCAAGACAAACGCATCCTTTCATTGGAAATGAATGCAATTCTAGTGTACCAAACCGCAATGACGCTGTCGGTGTGATCGAAGCGTTAAGTGTTGGTACGCAGCACCAGGCTCGGAGTGCAGTGAAAGGGTTGACAGTGAGGTTAGCCAGTTCCTGTGCAAACAGAGGAGCATGGAAACTAAAGCACCTTGCTCACTCACACACAGAGACCATTTCTCCTGTTGCAGCACTAATTAACCTGGCTCCAAGCCAGCAGGACATGGTGGTGCTTTTACTGTATGTACATGTATCTCCCAACCTAATCTCATTAAACGTTTAAGATCTGCTTTCAAGGTTGCTATAGGATGAAAAGCACAGCCTCTACGTGGGAGCAGTGTGGTTCTGGTATCATGCATCTACTGCATTACGTAAAGTATTGTACGTGAAAGAGTTGATCTATTATATTTTATTTAACTTGGCAAGTCAGTTAAGAATAAATTATTATTTACAATGACGGCCTACCCCGGCCAAACCCAAAGGACGCTGGGCCAATTGTGGGCTGCTCTATAGGACTCCCAATCACGGCCTGTGGTGCCTGGAATCGAACCAGGGTGTGTAGCGATGCCTCTAGCACTGAGATGCAGCGCCTTAGACCGCTGTGCCACCAGGGAGCTAGAGTGTCATATCTAAACCTAATCTAAATAGTATTTTACGGAGTATGTAAATTATTTGGCTCCATGCACTCAATTTCACATTTCTAAAAAGGCCATAGTTGTTGCACAACTGGAATGTAATAATGTTAAAGATATTGAATAACAACTCACCAAAATGTCTCTATTCTTATGCATTAAACATTATACATACAATTCATGACATTTTCTTAATGTGAAAAATGACAATATCATCAACATATAATATGAACCCCAGCAACAAACTATTTTTTTTTAATCAACTCTGGGCCTGAGGGTAAATCTCTGCTTTTGCCAAATGCAATGTAGTTTCGAGAGCTTGTCGTAACAGCTACCCTGGTTCAAGACGCATACATTTTACAGTCCAATATCTTCCTGTCGTGTAGAGAAATAGCCTGTATTGCCTCATTTTAAACAAGCAGCGACTAGACGCTAACAATAAATTAAATCTGCTTGTCATGTAGTTGGTTATGGGAAAGTGTGTAAAACGCTATTCTGTCTTCTGTATAGCCTTTACATAAAACCAGCAGAACTGCACATGCTTGACTGAAACATAAGTTGCTTTTCAGAAATATGATATGGGTTGTTTTCCTTGTTTGTAAAAAAACATTTGTTCAACATCATGGCGTACAAAATCAAAAACAGTAAATAAAATAGATTAGGGTTGTCACAATACCAGTATCGCGATACTCAAAAGGTATCGTTGCAAGGAAACAAAACATGAAGCGGACTAAATTTCCTGAGTCCTATTGTTGGAAACAAGCTGCCTTATATTGTCACCCAGAATCACATTTATTTTCCATGCTAGCTTTTTTAAAGGACCAAAGAGTTACGTTTGCTTTGTGTTCTCCTGTTTGCCATGGAAAATAAGGTATTGTAGTATTGCGATACTGGTATCGTGACAACCCTAAACTAGATAAACATTGGTGTATCAAAACATGACTATCACATTGAAACCACAACAGTAGTATTCATCCAACATGTATAGTTACACCGAAGACCATCATAACTCAGTTTGAGATTATCGGGTGTTCCTCATCCAATCTGTCACCAAGGTGTAATGCATTACAACAATATGTAATGTACGTCAGACTGACACCAGACCAAGCAGAGAAGTGAGTAGTTAGTGAGCATATAACAGGCTTAGGATGAGTTCTCCATGGTTCCCAGGTTGGAGTTTAGCCAGGAGGGCGGGGTTAAGTTCTACTCTAGCATTAAGTGCCATAGGATCTTTAGTGATCACAGAGAATTATGATCTTGGCTTATCATCTCATCTGAAAGACAGCACACAGTTTGTGGTATTCCTCACTCCTTGGGTGTATTGGCATGTCCTACCTGATGTTCTCCTTACCAGATAAATGAGTCTAACCAGACCCAACCATAACTGGACTAACCAAGCCTAACCTTTCTTAACCTCAATACTAGCTAGTGCTGAGCGATTAACAGACATTTTGGGGGGGTTTTCGGTTATTAATTAAACAACTAAGTTAATTGACTAATGTCGGTTCATTACTTGAATTCCACGTAGTATTTTATTTTATGAGCCCAACGCGCCCTTTCTCTAGGGTGAAATCAAATCATTCACGAGAGAAATCAAGTCAAGAACTATGTGGGACGCTGAACTGATGGGAGTTGTAGTTTACATTAAGCAAATGTTCAACCTAGTTCAGCGCAGAAATGTGGTAATTAACTAGGTGTAGTGTCTCACGTGTTGTTTTCAAACTCTCCTGAGAATGTTTCAGATGAACTACATGTTCACTCATTAGATGCTTCTCCAATTGAACGTGTTGCCGCATATAAATACTTAGGCATTTGGATTGATATAGATTTGACGTTTAAAAAAATAAATCATACTGTAGATGAGCTGGTAAAGAAGCTAAGATTTAAAGTCGGCGTTTCTAAAGAAAAGCAACAGGAAGCAGATTATTCAGTCTACCTTTTTATCTGTTCTTGAGTATGGTAATATTATTTATCCAAGTCCAGTTGCTACTACTCTTAAACCTTTGGATGCATCTACCATAGTGCCCTTCATTTTTTTACTCATCACTGCATCAAAAGATTGGCTGGACTTCACTAAAGACCCATAGATCTCTACATTTTTCCCTTTTTGTTTACAAGGCACTACTTCATAAAATTCCATCTTATCTAACTTTGCAGTTGAAGTATAGACACCCGAGTTGCCTAACCCGTTCACAGGATTAGTTAATGAGGTTCCTATGGTCTCCGCTGAGCTAGGTAAATCTGCTTTTAGTTTTAATGCACCTTATTGCTGGGCCAAAAATGTAAATACATTTCATCTTGACGTTCTGGTGCGGTTCAGGCAATTTAAAGTATTGATTGGGGACTTAGATCTCTTTTACAAATGCGCCCTGTATACACAACGTAAATATACACATTATACCCAATCGATCTCTAAATACAAAAACAGTCATGGGAAGCACAAAAAAATATATACATTCCTACACAAATACACTGCATGACCAAAATTAACTGTTTTTCAGTTAATTACCATGCCTGATATAGGTTTGGGTATGTGTATATTTATGCTGTATATACAGGGCGCATTTGTAAGAGACATACACTGCATGACAAAAAGTATGTGGACACCTGCTCGTCAAACATCTCATTCCAAAATCATGGCCATTAGTATGGAGTTGGTCCCCCCTTTGCTGCTATAACAGCTCTTCTGGGAAGGCTTTCCATTAGATGTTGGGACATTCCTGCGGGGACTTACTTCCATCCAGCCACAAGAGTATCAGTGAGGTCAAGCACTGATGTTGGGCGATTAGGTCTGGCTTCGCAGTCAGCGTTCCAATTCATCCCAAAGGTGTTCGATGGGGTTGAGGTCAGGGCTCTGTGAAGGCAAGTCAAGTTCTTCCACACCAATCTCAACAAACCATTTCTGTATGGACCTCACATTGTGGACAATGGCATTGTCATGCTGAAACAGGAAAGGGCCTTCCCCATACTGTTGCCACAAAATCATCTAGAATGTCATTGTATGCTGTAGCATTAAGATTTCCTTTCAGGGGCCTAGCCTGAACCATGAAAAACAGCCCAAGACCATTATTCCTTCTCCACCAATCTTTACAATTGGCACTATGCATTCAGCAGGTAGCGTTCTCCTGGCATCCGCCAAACCCAGATTCGTCCGTTGTACTGCCAGATGGTGAAGCGTGATTCATCACTCCAGAGAACGCGCTTCCACTGCTCCAGAGTCTAATGACGGCGAGCTTTACACCACTCCAGCCGACGCTTGGCATCGCGCATGGTGATCTTAGGCTTGTGTGCGGTTGTTTGGACTTGAAAACCCATTTCATGAAGCTCCCGATTGACAGTTATTGTCCTGACGTTGCTTCCAGAAGCAGTTTGGAACTCGGTAGCGAGTGTTGCAACAGAGGACAGACAATTTTTACGCACTACGTGCTTCAGCACTCGGTGGTCCCGTTCTGTGAGCTTCAGTGGCCTACCACTTCGCGGCTGAGCCGTTGTTGTTCCTACATGTTTCCACTTCAGAATAACAGCACTTACAGTTGACCGGGGCAGCTCTAGCAGGGCAGAAATTTGACGAACTGACTTGTTGGAAAGGTGGCATCCCATGACGGTGCCATGTTGAAAGTCACTGAGCTCTTCAGTAAGGCCATTCTACTGCCAATGTTTCCCTATGGAGATTGCATGGCTGTGTGCTCGATTTTATACACCTGTCAGCAACAGGTGTGGCTGAAATAGCTAAATATACTAATTTGAAGGGGTGTCCACATACTTTCGCATATATAGTGTAGGTCTCAATATGTCTTCCCTGTTAAAATAAAAGGTTAAATAAAACTAAAATTACCATTATACATTGAGTCTGTTTTTTCAGGCTTGGACAGATGGATACAATTTTACACTTACTATGTTAGGTTAGATACGCACAGACCGCATGAGAGAGGACTTGTTCAGGGGCGGCAGGCAGCCTAGTGGTTAGAGCGTTGGACTCGAATCCCCGAGTTGACAAGGTAAAAATCTGTTGTTCTGCCCCTGAACAAGACAGTTAGCCCACATTGACAATCAGCCGTCATTGACAATAAGAATTTGTTCTTAAGTGACTTGCCTAGTTAAATAAAGGTAAAATAAAAAACAACATGAGGGAGAGAGTTTGTTAAAGTATGCCTTGAAGAACTAGTCAAATTTTGTCAGACAGCTCTGTAGCATACTTAGGCAGGCTAGCCTAGCTAAATAGGATGACTAAAGACAGAACGGGGACCACAGAGATAATGTTAGATGGTCTGGCTGGCCAGCAGCTACTCCCTGAGCAGAGATGAGACGATGACATTAAGGAATTAAAAATAATGTCTTAAAAGTACAAAATAATATTTAAAAGTTACATACAAAACTGCAATATTTTATTATTTCTTAGCAATTTTCTATTTTCTACTGATGTCTACCAAATTTGGACTTGACAGAGACAATGGAATATTTTCAATGTTTTGGCAATTTAATATTTACAACTTTTGGCTTTGGAATTTCTATTAAAAGACATTCTGGGTTCGAGTCCAGGCTCTGTCGCAGCCGGGAGACCCATGGGGCGGCGCACAATTGGCCCAGCGTCGTACGGGTTAGGCCGGCAGGGATGTCCTTGTCCCATCGCGCACTAGTGACTCCTGTGGCGTGGCGGGCCGGGCGCAGTGCACGCTGACACAGCTGTACGGTGTTTCCTCCAACACATTGGTGCAGCTGGCTTCCGGGTTAAGTGGGCATTGTGTCAAGAAGCAGTACAGCTTGGTTGGGTTGTGTTTTGGAGGACGCACGGCTCTCGACATTCACCTCTCCCGAGTCCATACGGGAGTTGCAGCGAGGAGACAAGACTAACTACCAAATGGATACCACAAAATTGTGAAGGAAAAAAAAGTGGTAAAAGTAACAAAAAAATAAATAAAAATATCTCTAAAATCAATGTAATGTCATTATTACATAATACAAATCGAAACCATGATAAAAAAAAAATCTGAATCCAACCAAAACAGAACCGACCTCAAAGTTGTAATCACAGCATACAGGTGGTGGGAGATGGGGCTGCCAATGAGTTTCCAGATATAGCTTCCCAATACTTATATCACTACTGAACATGTATTTAGAAACATGTCAGTTTGTGTGCTCCGTAGCGCATATGACGTATAGTTTATGACCCTTTCATTTAAGTTCCCTTTGATATCAAGTATATGGGCACCTTACTGTCCCGTCCATGCTGTGGGAAAGTGAGCCCAGTTGTGTGCCTTACACCTGGTGAAACATGAGAACCAATGTCAATATTCCCAGGCTAAGACTGCAAGTGGACTTCTACATTTTTACTTGATAAACTTTAATGTAAAATGATGTATTTGGATAAGAAATAGCTCTTTGTTTTGTACTCATTCAGCAGAGATATTACACAGCAAACATGCCAGCTACATTTAACAGGGTTGTGCAAGAACACTCAAGAGGCCCATTTTCAGCAGCAGAGCATGGGAGGTAATGTGTGCTGCTTGCTTCAACAGCTGTAGAAAATGGCTTGTGCAGTAATTACCATTAATGTTATGTTGTAATTATGTTTTAGACAATATGTGTAAAACTGTCAGTGTGTGCAAAGATGAGCTCCATGTGGCTTAAATCCACTAGTATAACGTCATAAACGCAGCAATTTTTTATGTGTGTCCAGGTTATAATACACAGCATCTGTAACATGTCCCTTCAGACAACAAGACATAACCCATCAGAAGACACAGAGGTATGCCTGTGTCTACACCCTCCTCCTGGATGAAATATAACTAATGCACATTCCAACGGTCCCACTGGTTCAGATGCTGTGTAAAGACATGTACAGCACTGGTATGCTCCCACAATTATTTATTTACTTTGTGGCGCAAATAAACATCGTTTTAATTTGCATCTTCATTAGTTCTTATGATGAATTATGGCCTTTGCTTCAAAGAATCTGCATACATGATTCAGTTTTTCAATAGATGAAAACTAATTGAGTCGCAGCCACTGTAATTAAACTCTCAGGCAAAACTTCATCCACTCAGCATGAGACTAGTTAGTGCATACTTCTGGCAAACTCAATCACATGAATGGAGCTGGTAGGCAGGTTGGCAACGTGCCTGAGCAATCTGGTCAAAATGAAGGGAAAATAAGAAGAAAAAGAGGCCTTCCCTCTCGCATGAATAATTGCAACCCAGTACTTTGATCAATTATGTGAAAACTTCCACACCATATGGCAATTATCAGCAGGACAAGATGGTAGAAGGCGATGGATTAGAAGCTTTCCGAGAACATTAAACACCTCCATTATTTTTCCCTTGATCCCCAGGCAGCAAAGGGCTCAGTATGAAGCTGGTTTGGACCCAACTCAGGCAGCATAGGTAAAGGCAGCCTGTGACTGCAGACTTACCATGTGTGGTGCCTGGTTTGATCTCGATGGCCGACCTGCTCATGATGTCCTTCTCAACCTGAGACATGCGCTCTCGGGTCATCTGGTATGAGTCATCAGTGGCACACACAGTGATCTTGTCCTGAATACTGCCCTGGCCCTCCAGGTGCTCCCTGCCCTCCCTGAGGAGAACACAGGATCAGACTCACATAGCAGCAACTGGTAATGTACAAAATATCACACAGTACTTCCCACTCAATAGAGCATTTCGTGAAAATGTATTTGTGTTTCTGTCTACGTGTGACATATGCCTCACTCCCATGACCGGTTCTTTGACTTCTGTCCTCATGCTCATTCCTCACATCCTATGGCATTAAGCTGTACAACAAGTGAAGATGCCTATGAGCTGCGGTGCAAACAGAGCAGCACAGAGCTACCTTTGACCCCTAAATGACCACAAACACTGATCTCACCATTCTCTGATCTCACCATTACCCGAAACATGTGCAGTGTTGCGGGTAACGCGTTACAAAAGTAATTTTTATTTATTTATTTCACCTATATTTAACCAGGTAGGCAAGTTGAGAACAAGTTCTCATTTACAATTGCGACCTGGCCAAGATAAACCAAAGCAGTTGACACATACAACAACACAGAGTTACACATGGAGTAAAACAAACATACAGTCAATAATAAAGTAGAAAAATAATTCTATATACAATGTGAGCAAATTAGGTGAGATAAGGGAGGTAAAGGCAAAAAAAGGCCATGGTGGCGAAGTAAATACAATATAGCAAGTAAAACACTGGAATTGTAGATTTGCAGTGGAAGAATGTGCAAAGTAGAGAGAAATAATGGGGTGCAAAGGAGCAAAATAAATAAATAAATACAGTAGGGGGAGAGGTAGTTGTTTGGGCTAAATTATAGATGGGCTACGTACAGGTGCAGTAATCTGTGAGCAGCTCTGACAGCTGGTGCTTAAAGCTAGTGAGGGAGATAAGTGTTTCCAGTTTCAGAGATTTTTGTAGTTCGTTCCAGTCATTGGCAGCAGAGAACTGGAAGGAGAGGCGGCCAAAGGAAGAATTGGTTTTGGGGGTGACCAGAGAGATATACCTGCTGGAGTGCGTGCTACAGGTGGGTGCTGCTATGGTGACCAGCAAGCTAAGGGGGGACTTTACCTAGCAGAGACTTGTAGATGACCTGGAGCCAGTGGGTTTGGTGACGAGTATGAAGCGAGGGCCAGCCAACGAGAGCGTACAGGTTGCAGTGGTGGGTAGTATATGGGGCTTTGGTGACAAAACGGATGGCACTGTGATAGACTGCATCCAATTTATTGAATAGGGTATTGGAGGTTATTTTGTAAATGACATCACCGAAGTCGAGGATTGGTAGGATGGTCAGTTTTACAAGGGTATGTTTGGCAGCATGAATGAAGGATGCTTTTTTGCGAAATAGGAAGCCAATTCTAGATTTAACTTTGGATTGGAGATGTTTGATGTGAGTCTGGAAGGAGAGTTTAGTCTAACCAGACACCTAGGTATTTGTAGTTGTTCACATAATACGTTACGTACTCCGATTACTTTAACTTTTTCAAACTGGGTAATATTATAATGGTTACGTTGTCAAACAATGTGTGTGTTACTTTCAGAATCAAATCAAATTGTATTGGTCACATGCTTCGTAAAAAACAGGTGTAGACCAACAATGAAATGCTTACTTACAGCCCTTCCCAACAATGCAGAGAAAAATAGGCAAATAAATAAATAAACAATGAGTAACGATAACTGTCCTATATACAGGGGGTACCAGTACCGAGGTGATGTGCAGGGTTACAAGGCAATTGAGGTAGATATAGGTTGGGGTAAAGTGACTTGGCAACAGGATAGATAAAACAGTAGCTGCAGCATATTTAATGAGTCAAGAGTTAGTGCAAAAAGGGTCAATGCAGATAGTTTGGGTGACTATTTGGTCAGCTATTTAGTAGTCTTATGGCTTGGGGGTAGAAGCTGTTCAAGGTCCTGTTGGTATCAAACTTTGTGCATTGGTACCACTTGTGCGGTAGCAAAGAGAACAGTCGATGACTTGGGAGGCTGGATTCTGACAATTTTTAGGGCCTTCCTCTGACACCGCCTGGTATAGAGGTCCTGGATGGCAGGAAGCTTGGCCCCAGTGATGTACTGGGCAGTACACACAACCCCCTAGTGCCTTGCGGTTGGAGGCCGAGTAGTTGCCATACCAGGCAGTAATGCAACAAGTCGGGATGCTCTCAATGGTGCAGCTGTAGAACTTTCAGGATCTGAGGACCCATGCCAAATCTTTTCAGTCTCCTGAGGGGGAATAGGCTTTGTCGTGCCCTCTTCACGACTGTCTTGGTGTGCTTGGACCATGTTAGTTTGTTGGTGATGTGGACGCCAAGGAACTTGAAGCTCTCAACCTGCTCCACTACAGCCCCGTCGATGAGAATGGGGACGTGCTCTGTCCTCCTTTGCACCGATAAAGTGTATTCCTTTGTAGTGTTTTTCTGCAGTATTACTTTAGAGAGCCTTGTTGCAAACAAGATGCAGGTTTTCTATTTATTTTGTATATGTGTGTATTCTTCTTTTCACTATGTAATTTAAGTCATTATTGTGGAGTCACTACAATGTTGATCCATCCACAGTTCTCTCCCATCACAGCCACTGAACTCTGTTTTAAAATCACCAACGGCCTCATGGTGACATCCCTGAGCAGTTTCATTCCTGTCCTGCAGCTCAGTTTAGAAGGACAACTGTATCTTTGACGTGTCTGGGTGGTTTAATACATAATCCACAGCATAATTATTAACTTGATTATGCTTAAAAGAGATATTCAATGTCTGATTTGTTATTGTTACCCATCTAACAATCACTGCCCTTCTTTATGGGTTTGTAGTTGAATCTGTGCATGGAATTCAATACTTGACTGACTGTATGTATGGGGGGGGACAGAGGAAGGGTTAGTCATTCAAAAAAATTATGTCAACCCCTATTATTTCACACAGAGTGAGTCCATGTAACTTATGTCATTTTTTTAAGACAAATGTTATTCCTAAACTAATTTAGACATGCCTGAACATATGGGCTGAATATTTTAGTTATGTCATTTCTATTAATGAACTTTGACAGAGTATTTTGAGTAGATTGTTTTTTGTGTGGACCCCAGGAATAGTAGCTGTTGCTGAAGCAACAGCTAATGGGGATCCTAATAAAATATGAAATACTAATACACCAGCATTCAAACTTCAGGAACACAGCACGCTAAATAGGTGCTTACAGTAACTCAAAGGAAAAACAAGACCTCAACAAATAGTGCTTACTTCAAAAGGTCAGAGGTTATGAGTAGTTCAAAAATAAGACTGAACTATACATGGTAAGAAAAACAGTCTGGGATAAGCTGTCATTGGTTTCTAGCGGTCAGTCACATGGGGACAAGGGTTACTTGCGTTAGCAATGAAAGATAGAGCGAGAGAGAGAGAGAGCAGTGTCTCAAAATTCCCTGTGGTCCCAATCTGACTGAACTAGTTGGGGCGATATGGGCACAAATACATATCATGATAAACTGCCTGAATTGATACCATAACAATAAATACAATAAGTTAATAAAAATGAGCACCACTGTTCTTTAAATTATCCTTTAACCTACTACTACTAGTTTGATGGTTGTAGCCATCAATTGTCCAATTAACAACACCCATATTAGCAAACGTAATTCATTTCATATTTTACATTTCTCTAGTATAGGCTACTTTTCGTAATATACAATATCAGCAAAATGTCTACAATAAGTGATCGGTGTCGAAAATGTTTGGTTTATCGTCCCAGCTCTACTGTGAACTGGCTTTGAATTCCATCTGTGGTTGACTGAAAACAGTAGAGTGGGCTTACCCTGAGACATGCTGGTGGATGCAGTCAAAGCTGGCCTGAGGTTTGTCCTTGCTATCACTGGACAGGTAGAAGGAGAAGACCCGGAGTGCATCTGGGGCCTCTGGGGACGGGGCGGGGATCTTGATATACTGTTGTCAGGGGAAACAGAGAGAGCATTAGATCACTGAGGAGACCATGTGTAAAATTATTAAATGTTTATGACCAAGCAGTTTTAGCATATTTAGCTGTGCTTTCGGTTTGCATATTCTACATTTGAGTAATTTAGCAGATGCTCTTATCCAGAGCGACTTACAGTACAGAGTACATACATTTCAATTATTTTTTTGTGCTGGTCCCTGTGGGAATTCTAAACATGCTAAATGAAAAGCCTTGGGTTTGTGTGATACAATCCGAAACGTTTTGGTAACTAATGTATAAAGGACCGCAAAGGATGAGCCTTACGTTAGTCATCAATTAGGCTACACATTTAATTGGAGAGCAAAACAGGGTAAATAGGAACACTGAGGTCATTGACATTATGTATGAGTCAACTGCTCGGGGTGACAGCCAGGCAGTCTCGGGCTTAATGCCATTTCAAATAAAGCCCCGTCTGAAGCATATGAAAATCAACTAGGCATAGCATATCACTTTTACAAACTAATTCCAAACTACATCAGCACACATCTTGAAAGCTGTGCTGTGGCTCTATTCTCATCGATTACACAGTATTTCCTCTGTGGTTGCTAACTGAATGCTGTGTCCACAGCAATTAAGTTCATCAGCTTGCACTCGCTCTTCCCAGCCCGGTAGAGAACAGTGTGTACTATATCTTTATCAAAAAAAGAAAATATTTCTATGAAAAACACTTTCCCTTCTTTTGTCTTAAGGTAAAGCCTAAAAGAGATTGTGTGCTTGATGTGAGCATGTAAGACTCCTTCCTCCACACCAATATTCTGACCGCTATGCTCAAATAACCCAAGATAATTCTGTACGCACTGTGCACAAAAAGTCTTGAAATATTTTTATCAAAATTAGTTTTGGGGCAGAAATGCCTTCTGGAACATATGGTCTTTCATGTGCCTTAATATCAAACATGTATGCCATCTGTAAATATGAATACAATTGTTAAATTACAGGCCTAGTTGGTTTAGCCATGGAAAAAGTCTGCAACCTTCCCGCTATCCATGATTGGCTGAGATAATGAGTTGGCTGGACATGTCGAGAGAGGAGTTCGGATTGGTCTGCCATGTAGCACACTTCGGTCTATATTATGAGCTGGTCAGTATGTGTAGGTAGTTTCTAATGTGGCTTTTTTTGAAAGATATCACGTAGTAGAAATGTTACGTGTATCAGAGACAGAGACACACACAGACTCGGGAGAGGCAGAGGCAAAGGTGGAGAGCTGTACGTCCTCCGAAACACAACCCAGCGAAGCCGCACAGCGCCACTCGGGAGGCCTGTGTAGTAATATTATTTGTATCTCAGAGCCATTTGCATTGGTAGTTATATCCTAATGTTAGCTAGCTAACATTGAACCTGGTTGGTTAGTTACCTGCAAATTCATGCAGGGTAGTAACATTATGAGCTGGGATTATAGCTCATTGTTTAGCTAGCTACATGTCTAAACAAAAGACTAACTATTTCAATAGAATGTTTATGATGTCACTGCAACAACTGTCGATAGCCAGAGCGAATTTACCAGCTACGTCTATCTACTCCAATATCAGAGCACTCTCGTCTGAGTGTAACAGAGCGCAAAATAGCTGACGAATAACTAAATTGTTGCCAGCAGCACAGTTGCAGTCACCAACGCTCTGGATAACATAAAAACAGCCTAACCAGCTCTGCTATGGTGAGTAAAAATGGTCAGAGTAAGCCATTCTCTCATTTGTATCTGGAAGTAGCTAGCAAGCTAGCTAACGTTAGCTGGGTGCTTGACTGCTGCTGTTAGGTCAGAACGCTCAGATCATCCCTACTTTTCAGCCAGAGTGTCCAGTGTGCACTCCGAGAGCGAAATGTTCTGAATTTATGAACGACCAATCTGACAACGCTCTGAATTGACGAACGCCCAGAGCACACTCTGGCACTCCAGATTACATTTACTAACACATCCGTAGTATAAACCAGCCTTTAGTCTTGAAATCTTTGGTTGTTTTGTCCATAGCCTCACACATGAATCGTTAGAGATGGGTGGGGCTAAAGCTTAAAAGGGTGTGAATGATGCTGAATGGGTGTAGACAAAGAAGCGCTCTCCAGTAGGTACCAAATATTCAAGGGACTTTTTCTCAAAAGTGATGTTACAAGTTTATCAACTTTCAAAGAAGAATTGCTTTCCCATTGTTCCTCAACTGTAGTGTATGATATACCATTTTCTAGCTCTGAGTCTCTACTTTTATCCAATGTAAAAAAAGACCAAATCGAGTCAGTCGGTCACATTTAAGGGTATATTGTATATTACATTGTATCTGCAACTTTTCCACATACCACTTGGCCAAATTTGTTTAATCTGCTAGCAATATTGATATTTAAAAAAATGAAATGTAAAAAAACAATAATAATTAAATAAAATCTCTGGCCTGGACCCCCTTCTGTACCTCCGTGAGCCGCAGACCGTACTTTGGGAACCACTGCTTGTATCAACCTTGCAGCATTGCTGTTTTGATGTTATTGCTTTGGAACAACACACAGTTATGTAATGAGTACCTTTTTTTTTTTATCTCCCCAGAAGTTGATTAGAGTAAATGTAATCTAACCTTTCGGTTACTGGCCCAACGCTCTAACCACTAGGCTACCTGTATTGATATGAGAATGAGCTTGACCCTCCGATGTTCAAGCCATAAAACTGACCTAAATAAGCCACTGGTTAAGCCAATAACCCAGGCCACGTGGGACCTCCTATGTCCCAAAGTGGCAACCTCTAGTCAGCCGTTGGAACAGTGAGGCTGATATCCTGGCCTTAAACAAGGTGATAGTATTCCACTGTACTGTCCAGAGCTCCCCTGGAATCAAACAGACCCACGGGGAGCTATGGGGCCCTAAACCAGCTAATGAAATGGCCTAAAAACCTACTTTCACCGAATGGCCAATTAAAACACTGGAAGTCTAACCAACAGGTATTGCCGTGTACTTGAACACATTGGGTGCCGACTGCCCTTTTATTCCAGCTGAAATGGACAGTTTTGTTGATGCTGAGCCTGTGCCCTAGATTCAGAGGACAAAATGAAAGAGACAGAGCGATAGATGGTCCACAGAATGATTATCACTTCTTTTGACCCAGCATGATCACTGACTGACTGACTGTGCACAGCCATATATTACTCAGAAATTAGGAATTGTTTCCAAATCATCTGAAAATAAGTCACTTTCACTTCCCTAGTGTTCTCAGACTAGGGTGAGATGGCTAACACAAAAAGACAAAAAGGGCTCCATGTAACATTTCCCTTATATTATGAGCACTAAGACAAACATAGGACAATCAGTGGGCCTTGAAACAGGCTCTTTAGCTTAACTGTGGAAAGTGATTGATTCCAGTCTGACTGGTAGAATGCACAGTGCCTGGGGCAGATGTGGCAAGCAGGACTCTAGCTGTCACAAATGCCCAGTCATGCAGTACAGCCAAAAGCAGTTTCTGTAGCGTGTAGCCAATAAACAGCTTCTCTTTCAACACCCCACCTCCCCCCCACCCCTTCTTCCACTGAACTCCACAGCGAGCTTTGCACTCTCCCCCCATCACCCTCAGCGCTCTTAATAGCACCAAACACACAAGCCAACCATCGCAACACAAAGCACAAGGCAGCCCACAAAGCCATGGACACTTTTGATATAAAACTGACCATTAGTTATGTTGACCTATATCTGTCCAGCCCTTCAGATGAAGTGGTGGGCCAGGATTCCACTAATGTCTGCTTCAGGTTTCCACTAATTAACTGTCATCAACCAAAAAAGCATCAAGTAAATAGGAGCAACAGAAGAGCCATGCCTTCAGGACCTATTACCTCAAGACGCTGTCTAAAGTGGTAACGGTCTTGACCAAAATGCCAAGCAACAAGTCATAGAGGCGCTCCAGAAGTAGGTCAAGGCAGATAGCACTGCAATGGAGAATGATTTCTTTCAAACGGAGATGCTGATAAACAGCTTGGCTGCCCCCAGGCGAGAGCACAGCTCAGGATTTACAGTCTTAGCTGTGCAATCACCTCCCCCAGAACCCCATACCACCACCACATCCCCCTCAGTCACTATGCGCCTTTGGTTCGAGGCAAGCAGCAAGCCCCCCCCCCCCCCAGCCAAGCGTTAGAATCACCCTCCCCTCCCAATCCCATCCCCGCCACCGTGCACACATCATATTCTAATTCTAATCACTGTTACTCAGGTCAGTCCATTCTGAAGTTGACCCCGTTTTATCCACTGCTTCCTTCTCCACCTTCATAAGCATATGTCATTAGTTCCCAGCTCTATGCTTCCTGGCTCATGGGGAAGCTGCTCCTGGTTCCTTTTAGCCCATACATTCCCTTATGTGAAGATTAAGGCCCCCCAAAATGAGGCATTCCAGTTAAAAGCTCTGTCTGAGCACACAGGGGCCATCCTTGACTTGTACCCTGCTACTTTTCTCTCTCTCTCTCATCTTCGGATTACATTTCCCAGGACAGTTGTTCATGCTGGAGGGTTTTCGAACAATCAAAAGAAAAGGAAAACAAAAGCTTAGGCCTACATTTTGTAGGCTTTTGTGTGCATACAAAAAAAAGGTATAATCTATAAAAATGTTCATCACAAAAATGCTGTTGAAATATTTATAATTTTTAGAATGTCATTCAATTATTTGTGGGCTCCCATTTCCAAACTGACAGAAATCTACCATGACTTTTCCCCTCATACCAATCTGTTCCAGAACCACAACCCACATTGACAGGTAAGTCTAATATCAGTGTGAACAGAGGTGTGTATTTCCATAGAACTGACGACACAGGGCAGGGCGGCTGTACCATGAAGCTGCCCTTTCCATCCCTTATTAAGCCAGGGGAGTCCCACACTTCCGCAAGTCACATGGAAGGACTAAGATCAAACATCTCCTAAGTTACGCTGCAGCCGTATGCCACACTTTAACCAAACATCAACATCAGCGGTCAATGCCTCCAACTAACGCACTAGGCCAACATGGGAAACTAGTACTATTTAGCATTCACTAACTGCAGGAATTAAGGTTCACCCTTCGGGTCTGTACTCTTAAGATATTTTATCTGCCCATTCCTAAAGGGACATTTATAGAAAGCTATGCCATATTACACCAAATGTATATTGTTCAAATCATTGTACAATATCTCATGACAAGACAAGTTACATTTTTTGTGAGAATGGATAACATATGCAAATTATTCTAAAAACTCCCCAGCAGAACAAATGGAAGTCACTGTGCTACAGTGTACTATCAGGAAAGTGGTAGGTCAGTCAGCTTTGCCCAGTAGTGTATATCCTGTGAGCTGAACTTGGCAGTCGGACAGTTAGTGTCATCCTTGCCAAATGGCATCAGATCGACAATCCTCAGCACCTTGTCAGAAGAGCCTCTCTACAGGGTGCCAGGGCAGATACAATAGCCCCCTCTGTGGCCCGGGCCCAGGCACATCTGCTGCAGCCTGCACACGGCCGGGGCCGGACGGCTCTGTGTGTTTGGAGATGTCAAATACTTTCAGGCTGTTGTAAGGTATGAACTGGACAGGAACGGAACAACTTGGCGTGGGTTCTGCCGTTAGAGCAGGACCAAGGGCACCCTCACTGGTGTCCATGAAAAATTCCCCCTTACACCATTTAGTATTTATCACCTTTAAATCAGGTTTAATAATGCTCTTCTCCGGCCTTACGTTTGGTGGCAGATGAGGAAAAGATTCTGGTAAAGAGATTGTTTCCTACAGCTAACCACACATCTGCTAGGAAAGATTAAGTATTTTTTGGTGATGTTTTTTCTTCTTCTTGGGTCTGTAGACGTAAGCGGACAGGCAGAGATCCCAGCTCTTGTATTTAGCATGGCAGCACAGTGATGAGAGCAAGCGCCTAGATATACAAACGTGATTTACTATAGTCTGTGCCTCCTGCCTCTGTCTGTACTGACACTGCTTGCCATTGTCCTCTCATCCCAGTCTGCCTCGGTCTGTACTGACACTGCTGGCCATTGTCCTCTCATCCCAGTCTGCTCAGTCATGGCTGCTGTGAGCTGCCTGTCTTTTGTTCTTGCATCTTCCCCCACACAGCTGAGTGCAATGGCCCGTCGGCCCGCCTGGATTATTCATGAACAGCATGGACGTGTGGTTGGCGGGCGGGTGGGAGAGGGGGACAGCACTGTCACGGTGTGGCTCCCCGCTCTGCTCGTGCATGAGGGATAGCACTCCACAGTCCCCGCTTTCCTCTCCCTCTGGAATGTGGTCAACACTAAAGCATCCCAGCAAAGGGACAAACAGAACAGAAAAAACTAGTCTGGGAGGAGGGGAATGGGTAAGAGCTGGTGCGAAAAGCATTCCCTCTCTGCATCTCTTCACAAACAGCCATACGGACACGCTGGATCCATGTGTACTATGGGGAAACACTACTAAGACATTCACAAAGAAAGGCAACGTTTTTCCTCTGGAGGCTCCACACAGAGCTATTGGTCAAAAAGGAAAAGAAAGCTTACAAGTGGCATTTAAAAAGGAAGGCATAAATCCAGTGACACATGCAGACAACTATAGAAGGCAACACAGGCAGACAATGCCTCAGGGAATATTCATATTAATTCCTGCTCTCCACAATCCTCCCACAGTTTACCGTATGATCAATGACTCTGTGGTGACTCAGATTGTGAATACAATGCGTTAGATCACCTCTCCTTTAAAAATCAGGCTTTTAGTGAGGCTGGCTTTTTGTTCCTGTGCTTCAAGTCAGCCTGACCGTTGAGGGGGTTGGTAGAGAAAGACTGAAGATCCACAGAGAGGAGGAGTGGGGGTCTGAAGGGGGTTGTGAGGGGAGTAGGGGGTGGGCAATTGTTGTGGCTACAACATCCCCCAAGGTATTGGCTCTTATGCCAAGCTAAATTTGCCTTCTCCAAGAGAGGCTGGGCTAATCTGTCAACCTCAGCAAACACATGGGTCACCAACTCACCCCCTCCCCTCTCAGCAGTGTTCCTGTCTGAGTGGATACACAGATAGGGGGGTGGAGAACACTGATGGCAGGCTTCATAGACAGCCCATTTCAACATTACATGCAGACACTTTTCCACTGGTTACTATAGTTACAGTGTTTGAGGATTATGTAGGCCCATGTCTCTACATAAGGCTTGGGGGTGGAGGGGCCCGTATGTGCTGTGTCATGTCGTGTTTTAATCAATTGTTTAATTAGTGATCATGACCAACTTTAAGAATGATCCAAATACGCCCTTTACCGGACCTTGATTCCAAACAGTCGGTAATCCTTTAACAATTCCCAGATTGTAACATGGGAAAGTACATCCAAATCTGATTAATTTACGCAGAGCCTCAGAGAAACAAGACAAAATGGAAAACATGCACCGAGCTGTGACGTGGAAACCCAGTGTGAGCAGATAAGCCTTGCCTAGTGTATGACAAACAAACACTCATAAACCATCACATGCCCAAACACACACAAAACACACAGTGAAACCTCAGTATACACCAAAGTCCTCTTTGCAGGCAGAGTATATCTCCCACTGTCAATGTGGTAAAGACTATCTTAGGTTGTTATTCTTCTTTAGGTTAAACAATAGCTCAGTCTGTAGTACTCTAGTGATTTGAGCCCTAAAAGAACACAAACTACACACTGCAGACAAACTCTGCCCTTTGACCATTACACTTCCCTAACCATGTTTGTTTACCGGGGCAGCGTTGCATGCATCCTGTTGTGCTGCATTTTTAAATGGCGGAAAAATAATGGATGTGGGAAGAGTTCAGGAAAAGCAACCATTGCAGATAGCCGAATAACCAACAGAAAGATTTGAGGAACAGAGGCTTGCTCTTTCTTACATCACATACTGCTTTCCACCCTCGCTGATGGACATTTTGTAGCACTAGTGCTTTCAGTGATGTTATTACCCTCCAAATAGGTAACTTCTGGGTCAGTCCTTACTGGTTTACAGAATGGTGAGGCATCTTCCATGAATGGGATTAGATCCAACAGGATCTCATTGGTCTAGCCTATTCTTGTGATATCATTTAAATAGCCATCATGATCCCAGTTAGATGTAGTAAGCATTTGCTAAATTGGCAAGACTTCTCACAGACGTATTTAGAATGCCTACATTCTAAATTCTACATTGATTATATGTCGGCCAGGCATTCTATTCTGATGTCTCGGCGATGTCTTGCCAATGTGAAAACACTCTCCAAACTACATATTCCCTACGCATTTTGATACGTCGGCCAAAAGGTGTGCGTGCTTTTTGGGATATTCCTAACACTGTTATTGGAATGTAAGGAGAACACTAAGACTGTACAAGTATAAAAAATTGGGGGCTGGGTGTGTCAAGCAATCTTTCTAGTAGATTTTTGACCTGTGCTAATAAACAAAATGGTTGACCTAATACTGTATGTGAGCAGAGCTACAACAACATCCTGGAACCGATATTCATCCTGGTGAGGATACCCCACACACTGAGGCTGTGCCAGGCCAGACAGATCAGTGCTGCTGGGAATCAACGGTCTCAGTTCAATGCGCCAAACAATCAAAACTCTATACCTTCAGTTCCATATCAGTGTTAAGTTACGTGTTTAATTGCTACACAAAAACAAGCTAAAATATGCTCGCTAAAAGCCCTTGTGCGATAACTTGGGTAATATCATCATCAAATGACTACTTCAGAGCTACATTAGCAATCTCAATATCAGAGGAGCTTGCTAAAGAAAGAGAGCCAGTCTTCCCTGGACTGGGAGATGTCTCATGAGGCTTGTCCCTCCGATATGTGATCCCAAAATGGGGCCAACAGCTTTGCCAGTCAAAACAGTGGGCCTCAGACATGCAGGGCACGCAGAGCTTTTTGCCTAGCCTGACACATCTGGATGAATAGAGCGGCGTGTGCCCTTTCAGGCACACGTGGGACGACTCCCCCAACCTCTGGCTGAGCCACTGGGAAAGGACCTTGCTCTAACCGCATTCCTCTTATTGTTATTCTAATTAGCGTTCGGGGGGGAAAAAATACTGACTGACGGGCGTGCAGACACACACACACACAGAGCAAGAGCTCATTTGCAGTGAAAAAGGGAGGCGGAGCGCTCTGGGTGGGGGTAGATGTCTCCCAAGCCAAGGCACGGGGCGAAACGGCACAATAATCTGAGGGGCAGACGGGAGGGGGCAGCTAGCTGATCCTTCACACACAGTCGTCATGAGAAGATCTCTGGGAAGAATGCTCCCTTCCTCTACTCTCCTCCTCTAAGCACCAGCCAGTCTTCAGTTCGATAATATCTGGATGGTCTGCCCAGCAGCTATGTATATCAACTCTTATATGCAACGTATTCCCCATATCTGGAGGGGGATGAGATCACCATCAATGTGACACAAAATACAGAAAGAGACTGCTCTGCAATATATAGCCCAGACAGATTATAGAGCGCACACGTTTTTAAAACTGTGGCTGTAACACTGTATTATGGCATTTCTGGCAAGAGCAGAGATCCCATTTTGAGGGCATACTGTACCAGCAAAACAAAGCTTAACCCAGATCCTTTTCCTAGTTCTTATTTGGGAAGCTGAGTGGGAAGCAAAACAGGAATCTCATCATTTGCAAGAAGATTTCTGGAGGCAAACAGGAAAGTGATCACACTGCAGGATTATGTGATAGAATTCTATCGCCGCACAACAGAGCCATGAGGAAATAGTGTGCCAACCTAATCCAAAAATCATCACTATCCAATCTCACAAATTGCAATATCCCTACAATGAATGAATTGTCACCATATGGCACAAATACTGTAACAGGGCTCATTGGACAGAACTCTTGCTAATAAATACAGCTGCTCCCTTAGGTGTGAAAAACAACTTGAAAATCACACACTGTTCATTTGTGTACATGCACTCGACATGAGAGATGGGTAATATGTCCAATGCTGTGAAAACGCAGTAAAAAAAAATACAAATCACCACGTGTCCTATAATTGGAGACCAAAGAGAGCTAAGAGCTAATAAAGGATTCCATTTCTACTAAGCAGACATAAAACATGCCAGCTAAAAGACTACTTTGCCAGCACTGAAGGAAAATAAGCACTAGGATGTGAAATTCCAGACCATGAGAACCCAAACCTACACTGAATAAGTTCCTAGATCCCAAGTGACGATTTCAAAGTAATCCAGACCTGAATTCCTTTTAGACAGAGCTTTTGTGAAATGTGAAAAGAATTTCACATAACCCTCTCGTCTTCACGTTTATTTCTTTACAGTTGCGTCACCCGCTCCACTTTTAATTTGTTAGCTTACATGACAAGGTTGTTATTTCTTTAACCACTGCAACTGAAAGCTCTTTACTGATCAAGCTTTTACATTTTCTTCCCTTCAATAACGTTCTGAATATGACAAGGGTAGCTAGTTGTTATGAGCAAATGGTTGGAACCTTATCACTGGGGGGGGGGACAATGTGGGCACTTGTCAAGCATGAGTGACTACACATCACCAGGTGATACATAGTTGGCCACATAGCCAGAGGAAATCCGTGTGTCAACCACAGCATGGCATTGCTTGATATGGGGACTAACTCCTAACACCAAAGGTGTTGGAGAGAGGCCAGCAGAGTGGTTATGGGAATTCCCTTGGCTTAGTGGCACTGGAAATGGAAATGTGACATGAGCTAGCAAGCCCTGAGACAAGAGCAGGTATTGTTTGAACTGGTAGGGCACGTCTAAGAGGACACTGCCACCTGTCACAAGAATCGCCCCTCTCCTCACCCACTCTTCATCTAGGCTAGTAGGTTTTTGTAATATGTTGCTCTAGATGAGATGGGCAAGGACACTTTACTGTACTGTTGTAAGGCACCTTAGAGCCCACTGGTCCCCCTCTGTCTGGTGTACTCCTCCAGTCTGCCATGTTCACCAGCCACCTCCCCCCCACCAGTAACAGCTTAATCTGCTCTCCCTCCAACGGCTGCAGATAGCTCATTAATGCCCAATCGGCCTGCGCAGGGGGGCGCTGTCAGAGGGGGAGGGAGCCTATACTTGAATTCCGCCAAAGCAATTTGAATATGTAATGTGCCAACAAATATATAATCACAAAATCCTATTCAGTGATTAAAGCACACTTCAATTACACACTAAACAGAACGACTGACGTTCCCTATCCGTATTCATCTCGTGTGTTTTGCATATGTTCAATTACACTCGCTGGTTTGCATATGCCTTAGATAGGGAAAAACAAACCTAAGCTACATTCTGTATCAGAGTACTTTATTATTTTCTGATGAAGCGCCATAAAGAACAGTGCAGACAGAGGGAGAACAATTCCATGGCTGCCATAGCATCCCCCTTTCCTCATCTCAGCTCTTTCCTGTCTACACAGAGACAACAGGCGTGGAGACATGGGGCTCCCTGGGGTTCACCAACTCCCCAACCTCCTCCCCCTCTCCAAACAAAGCCTTTCCAGTTGCCAGCCTGACCCAGTAACCTGGCTAGCTGCCTGAGGGTATGGTGTACCCTCTCTTAGGGCTCGTGTGAGCGCACAGCGTTTGTGTACAGAGCGAAGTCACTTTCGTCAATGCAATCGGCTCTTGCAGGGATTAGAGCAGCTCCTTTTAGACAGGGCTGATTGTGTGGTAAATGTGCAGTAGGCTAGCAGGCAGCGCTGGGGAGGCTGTTCTAGTGCCCCGGCTAATCTGGTTGGACACAGGCATCTTTCTTTACTGCGGTTTCACAGGAATGTCTTCTCCATTTCACTGCCAAGTGTTTCTATAGGTGATGTACTAGGTCTGACTACACTCAGCATCAAGGATAACATGACACAGAGCTACATTCAAACAAACCTGCATTGCAGTATTTATGCAATTGCAATATTACCTTTTTCCCCTGTAGCCAGATAAAAATCACAAACATGGTCCTGGAATATTGTGAAAATACCAGCTATATGCTTCCAGTTTTCAGAATGACTGGCAGTACTGTACTTGTGTAAATAAAGACTCTGTATAAACATTGCTGTGGCAGGACCGATTAAATCCTGTTCTAAATATAACATGGAAAGAGCTATCTGAAACATAAACCTTAACTCACATGCCACAAATGCAAAAGGAGGCCACATTAAACACTGATAGTCTCTGTGAGGCAGTCAAGCTTTTAATGTATTTATAATGACAAATATGAGAACTGCTCCATTCTACTGTATATCCCTGTAAGGCAACAATAACCAGCAGCTGAAGAATAGAACAATATCCTCACAATATGTGCAAATCTAATCAGGCAGGCCTTCAGGGTTTAGTCAGTGGATGCACATGCATGCAACTGAACTGGCCTCCTGTTTCAAGCCATTGGTTTTGGATCTCATGAAAAATGCAGCAGAAGAGCGGTTGCGAGTGCTGCCTGTACGGCAAAATCAGAACTAATTAAAGCATTTCATTTCTAAAGCCTTAGAAAGGGTGTGCAAAAACACATTCATCTTACCCCCTGGCTCCCCTTGAAGCAAACTGCTGGCTGATTTGGTAAGGATCCCTGGGAAGGAGGAGAGAAAAGGGGAAAGTGGTTATCATTTAATATAACAGACTCAAGCATTGCAGGTAAAATACAATTGATCCTAAAACACATCAGGTAACATTTAAAATGTTGAAAGGAAATATTGTTATTTCATATCTGGTCAAGATAGGCTAGCAAATACCTTTTCTGCAATTGCACGCTAAATACTGTCAATTTCTCACAAAGCAATCACCCTTTATTCATCAAGCTAACAATGTATTACAACAGTACTACTTAGTTCAATTAGACCAGTGGGGAAAATTATACCCATTAGCAAACTATCACAATAATTAGAGTTTCCTATCGCTTATTTGCCCCAATGACCAGCGTACAACTTCTTAAGTGTTAATTCAATAATAAAATGTGCTGTTAAGGCTTTGTGAGTGTGCTCATATCCGTGGCCCCTCGCCAGTATCATGGTTCTATACGGCCAGGTCCACAGATCAAGGGGCTTCACTGCTAATCTGCACTGGAATGTGTCTGATTAATCAATCTAGAGCACAGAAACCTTGTTTCACTCAATCAGTTCTCATAGTCAATTGGAAATTGGGGACAGAGGGGGGGAGAGAGAGAGAGCGCGAGAGAGGCGTATCAACGGAAAAGCCTCATCACAAAGCTTTTAGAATAAAATCCCTAATCACTTTCTTAGCTGATTACTAATTGTACCTTCGTTTGCAAGTGGGCTACATTTGATCAGCCGTTAGGTTTGTGCAAGTCACAATACAGTCGTTCATGTACAAAGCTGTCCCCCAAATAAGCCTTTATCTAACCGTAAAGAGGTGACCATGCTGTGCATGTTTCAGGAGTTCCTCAACAGTCAAGCATCAGTACCTTCATATGACCAGAATGTAACATTGAAGAGAACAAAAAAACTCTTCTCTGCTCTCTGAGATACTCCTAGCGATGGTACAGGGTCAAGAGATAAGAGTCACTATCTGAAAGTTACAGCTGCAGCCATGGTCAACAGGCCTGTTTATCTATTATAGATGGTTTTGGGAGAGATCATCATGTTTCTTTCTTTCCCTCTGGTCATTGCTTAACAGGCCTACAGCTCACCTTGTATTTTAAAGTGTAGGCTTATTAGAGATCTATTTCTTTTCATGGGTCAGAGTTGCAGGATAAACGTCATTAACAGAGGTTAGGGGCTGGCACTTTGCTCCTATAGTCGGAGTGAAACCCATAACAACCAGACGTGGCCACCTTTGCTGCTTTTCGACTGTAACACCAGTGTTACACTAGAGCAAAGCACTTAACCCTAATTGCTCCAGGGCCGCCATTGATAATGACAGACCCTGGCCGTGACCCCACTCTCCGAGGGGGGGGGGGGGGGTTGTGATATGCAGAAAACAAATTATCCTGAAATAGGACAAAATATAAGCACCCAAATTATTTAAAAAAACATTTGGGGAATGTGTGTATACAATCTGATGTTATACTAGGGAAATTGTGTTTGTATCTAGGGCTGACAGTGAAGACCTGTGAAGAGCAGAATCAGCAACCTCTGGATAATCAAAACAGTTGCTTTGTGAGAAGGTGTTAACCGTTGAAGGAGTGTGCCAGTCTGCTGAATGAGGAATATGATCAGGGCTCTAAAGTCCACCCCTTTTGGTCACATATGCTCCAAAATATTTTTCTGCAAGAACTGCCATTTTAGTTACATTTAAAAAAATTGCTAGGTAGTTAGCCAGCTCTAGGTCAGCTGTACCTGCGCCAAAACTACAGTATTTCTCATTTTTTCTCTAGTTTGTTCTGTCTTCTTAAAAAAAAAATGGTAAGCCAACATGTTGTCAGCACAGTTATTTCCATGACTGATCAAAACAAGTTCTCATGGCTCTCTCATGTCCCTCTGCAGCAGATGAGCAACTTGAGTATTTTGGCGAGTAATTTGTTTGGAGCATCGAATTGCAATAAAATGCCAGTATCGAATCGCAATAAATATAGAATGGTGAAAATTGCAATACATAATCGTATCGGCATCTAAGTATTGTGATAATATCTTGTCGTTAGGTACCTGGAAATTTCCAGCTCTAATTATTAGAGAGAAACGAATTGTTCAGAAGATATGACCTATATGTAGGCACTACATTTTTTATTTTGCACAGTGGTGGGCCGCATTTACACATTCATAAACCATGTCGCGGGACGTTCTAAAACTACTCGTGGACCGCTAATCATTTGTTTACACCTTGTTCGGTTAGCTAGCTGACAACAGTAGGAAAATGGTGCTTTTACACAATGTAGAAACCTAATAGTCCACAAATGACTAATTTCATTAACAGGTATGTGTGTCAACATTTTAGGTTATAATTAACAATGTCTAAAGGGTTTTTAATTTCTAAGGCACAGCATGATGTGCTTCAAAAAATAGCTAGAGTTCATATAGGCTTTATCTCAATCAATGTAAAAATCAGCTTTTCTGGTGCTCCTAAATTTTATGTTGTGCTCCTAACTTTAAGTTGGGAGTGCCAGTGCTACCAATGATATATATTTTATTTTAGAGCCCGGCATACAATCAACTAAAACCCACACAGAGTTTATACATGAGCTATACATATTTGGTTAAGAGAAGAAAAAAATATATAATAATAATCTACTTTGACTGTTGGAATGAGAGCAGAATTAGTCTACATTAGTTAGACAAAACACCTGTATATTTTACTCTGTATCTATTTTTACTGCAGCAGCCTACATTGGCCTTCAACAGATGAGGAAGTTACCATGCATTGTCATTTGGGAAAACAACCCCTAGTTCTACACCACCTAACGGACCAATAAGCTCTGGAATTGAGCAGGGTTTCAAATGTTTAAAAGGACACCAGAGGACAATGCTACCCCTATTTCAATGTAATTCCTGTTCTAGAGCGGAAATGCTCGTTTAGGTTCCACCTCCGAAGAATGACGCAGGCTACTTACACACATTCACGAATTGGGGAAGGGAAGGTGATTTCCACGTGGAGTGGAGAAACATCAATAAATAGCTAGCTATACTGACAGCTGTCAGTACCCTATCTTGCTAACCTTATTTAGCTAGCTTTTGTTATCGGTTGTTGCTGGGATTTTTCTTTACTACACCATATTCAGAAGATTAGCCAGCTGGCTAGGCTGTGGCTGGTGCTGGATTTTTCATAAGCATTTAGGGAAAACACAGATGGAAACCAGTATCTTTGACTTCGTCATCTATTGTCATCTCCAAAGTTTTTGGCATTTTCCATAAATTGTGGCAACGAATCCACCACAGAAATAGTAATAAGATGAAGCTCCGGTAATATGGATAACTACTGAAAGGTT
Source organism: Salvelinus namaycush (assembly GCF_016432855.1). Lineage (NCBI taxonomy): Eukaryota > Metazoa > Chordata > Actinopteri > Salmoniformes > Salmonidae > Salvelinus > Salvelinus namaycush. The sequence continues at coordinate 34,235,612 of NC_052315.1, forward strand.
TAGAGACATGCGTTTTTCTACATTGTAATGGACACGGTGCAACCTTTGTTGCCTGGTAAGTGGACTGAGAACACATTCTCATTTACAGCAACAACCTGGGTAATAGTTACAGGGAAGATAGGCTGCTGGTATGTGGGCTGCTGGCAGGCTTTGGCTGCTGTATAGTAAAGCCAAATCAGCTCATGGTTCACACAGAGGAAAATAAATGATGGGCTACAATGACTTTGCCCATGATGCACTCTGCAAATCACATGTAACAACACCCTGAGCGCATCAGACAACACCAATACAAATGTAAAGGCACAAAAAATAAAATAATAAACAAGTTCCTTCAAATGTCTTTCGCAGGTGCCTTTTCATTACAGGACAGACACTTCTAGTTTCTAGCTGCACCAATCAAAGCAGTGGAGCGTGTAGTGAAGTAAAACACTGGTAAAAACCATTTATCTTGACGGGGGGGGAGCAGATATGCAAAATGCAACTAGGAAAATTACGAGAATTTTCTGATAAAGTGGCGCTGCAAAAACATTAGTTTACATCCCCTATTTTAATTTGCTCCACGGCTCAGACGGCCAAGTGGACTCAAGGCTGTTTGGCTCAGCTCAGTCACAAAGAGGAAGAACTTTGCAGCTGTTTTTGATTAAGAAACAATGCCATGCTCAGGGGTGGTAAGGAAACACACGACAATGACACGGATTTCTACAAAATGTCCCACTTCGGATTTCCCACTTCAATTCCAAATTAGCGCAACTGGCTGCAAGATAACCCTATTATTTATTTTACGTCGTTTGTCACCTTACGCCCAAATGTAATGTATTCAGCCGGCAATATCGCATGTCCTCCATGGACCGGCTCGTACATAAAACATCCCCCCGCAAAGGCGTCAGTTTCCTCAACTCGATTTATGGCTCGTCGGTGGAACAAAAAAAAACTGAAAATATTTCTGCTGTCTTAGGAAAAAAAACATTTTCCACAACCGTTTTTGGATTTTCCGACAACTTCCGGATGTTGCACGCCACGTCAGTCTGTTGTTCACTCCTGGCTGAGCTTGCACCACAACATCAGGAAGTAGCATTAGCCACCCTAGCACGGTGATGGAAAATAGTGTTTTATTAGATAGTACTAATATTTTCCCTGTTTTTCCTCCCACCGACAAGCCATTAAATCAAGTTAATGAGGAAACCGATGCATCTTTAAAGCCTGAATGGAGGCTGTTGTGTACGAGGTCCATGGGGACACGAGTGTATTACCAGCTGGGCTGAATGCATCGACGCCTAGAAGTAATACTTCATCAGGGAGAACTACGCTCTCTAGAGGTCTTGGCGCTAAAGCCCAACTATTTCATACTTTGACTAAAACTATGACTTATTGACTTACCCATAATGTTGCACAACGATTTACTGTAAGGTCCGGGCATCGTGTTTCAGTCTAAAAAAAAGTGAATTCCCCTGTGGTGACACTTTAAAAATGCAAAACAATGAGGGAGTCCTATTAACCTGAGTTGAAGAGCAAGAGTATATAGTCCGTGACGTGAACAGGCAAAAGCGGTGAGGGAGGAGCGCACTTCTCAAATCAAACAGTAATCTGCACTACTCTCAACAAGGCAGCATGGTGCATCATCTGGCAACAAACATCATATCTTTTCCATCAAATATACACTACCGTTGAAAAGTTTTGGGTCACTTAAAAATGTCCTTGTTTTTGAAAGAAAAGCACATTTTTTGTCCATTAAAATAACATCAAACTGATCAGAAATACAGTGTAGACATTGTTAATGTTGTAAATCACTATTGTAGCTGCAAACGGCTGATTTTTAATGGAATATCTACATCGGCGTACAGAGGCCCATTTCAGCAACCATCACTCCTGTGTTCCAATGGCACGTTGTTAGCTAATCCAAGTTTATCATTTAAAAAAAGGCACATTTATCATTAGAAAAACTTTTGCAATTATGTTAGCACAGCTGACAATCAATCAATCAAGTTTATTTTATATAGCCCTTCGTACATCAGCTAATATCTCGAAGTGCTGTACAGAAACCCAGCCTAAAACCCCAAACAGCAAGCAATGCAGGTGTAGAAGCACGGTGGCTAGGAAAAACTCCCTAGAAAGGCCAAAACCTAGGAAGAAACCTAGAGAGGAACCAGGCTATGAGGGGTGGCCAGTCCTCTTCTGGCTGTGCCGGGTGGAGATTATAACAGAACTATGCCAAGATGTTCAAAATGTTCATAAGTGACAAGCATGGTCAAATAATAATCATGAATAATTTTCAGTTGGCTTTTCATAGCCGATCATTAAGAGTTGAAAACAGCAGGTCTGGGACAGGTGGCGGTTCCATAACCGCAGGCAGAACAGTTGAAACTGGAATAGCAGCAAGGCCAGGTGGACTGGGGACAGCAAGGAGTCATCATGCCCGGTAGACAACTGTTGTTCTGATTAAAGAAGCAATAAAACTGGCCTCCTTAGACTAGTTGAGTATCTGGACCATCAGCATTTGTGGGTTCGATTACAGGCTCAAAATGGCCAGAAACAAAGCATTTTCTTCTGAAACTCGTCAGTCTATTCTTGTTCTGAGAAATGAAGGCTATTCCATGTGAGAAATTGCCAAGAAACTGAAGATCTCATACAACGCTGTGTACTACTCCCTTCACAGAGAACAGAGAAAACTCAAATGTGGCTGTTCACAGATGAGTCCTGGTTTCAATTGTACCGGGCAGATGGCAGACAGCGTAGCGTGTATGGCGTCATGTGGGTGAGTGGTTTGCTGATGTCAACGTTGTGAACAGTGTACCCCATGGTGGCGGTGGGGTTATGGTATGGGCTGGCATAAGCTGCGGACAATGAACACAATTGCATTTTATCGATGGCAATTTGAATGCAGAGATATACCTTGACGTTATCCTGATGCCCATTGCCATGGCCGCCATTACCTCATGTTTCAGCATGATAATGCATGGCCCCATGTCGCAAGGATCTGTACAAAATTCATGGAAGCTGAAAATGTCCCAGTTCTTCCATGGCCTGCATACTCACATTACATGTCCCCCATTGAGCACTTTTGGGATGCTCTGGATCGATGTGTATGACAGCGTGTTCCAGTTCCCGCCAGCAACTTTGCACAGCCATTGAAAAGGAGTGGAACAACATTCTACAGGCCACAATCAACAGCCTGATCAACTTTATGCTGAGGAAATATGTTGCGCTGCATGAGACAAATGGTGGTCACACCAGATACTGACTGGTTTCCTAATCCACACCCCTACCTTTTTTTAAAGGTATCCTGTGACCAACAGATGCATATCTGTATTCCCAATTACTTGATTTCAATTGACTGATTTCCTTATATGAACTGTAAATCTTTGAAATTGTTGCATGATTTTTGTTCTGTGTAAGTGCACGCACATGACACTTTGGCAAAAAAGATGGCTTTATATTGGAGTTGTGCCTGTTGTTCACGAGTATCTGCACTCATTGTCTAGAATGGTCCCACCGAATCTTGTCTCCTTCCGCCTGCCTTACATCTTTGAGGACATGTATTTTCATTGTTAGAGGGACTATCTTTTCAATATAATAGAAACTCTTTGGCCGTGGGCTTTGAACAGAGCACTTGGCTCGATCACGCCTGAGAGGCAGCCTGGTTCCAAAACAACTGCAATCACCTTTCACCCGAAGTAAACTCCTCCCACCAGCGTTACCGGGGCCAGATAATCGAATCCCCTCACGGCACAAAAGCACAGCAACAAAACTGCCCTGCCACCACCACCCAGTAGCAACAAGAGACTCCAGGGTTGGGGTGACAAGTTTTCATGTCCTAAATAAGGTATTTATTTCTCACCAAAGACACCACGTTTAGAATAGATATCCTTTGGAAATTTGAGTAATTTAGAAACGCGTACACATTATCCATGTCACATAGGCATATTGCTATTAGGCTAGGCCTACACATTTTTCTAAATGACAAACTGCAACATGTTATCAGAAATCATAACAGGTCATGTAGGCTGTTACTTTTGAAAGTAACACCATTGCTGGATAGATTAAAGCCTACTTTCGATGACCTACATTTATGCTACATTCAAGCTAAGAATTAAAATGTTAATTGTTATATTTAGAGCCATAATGTGGTGGCTATGTCGCCATGATCTGTCTCAGAGACTATCCTAATGTTAAAAAGTAGACTACAAAAGTTATGAAACGACAATGTAGTTAGGTGCTTTATTCCAACATATCACGATAATTTAAAATACCTGCATTAAATTGTTAGTTTCTCAATTACGAATAGATAGTCCAAACATGTGAAGGCATATAAAATATGTTTACTTTAAAGCACCAATGGATCACATACATACGCTAATAATCTACACAACAAACATGAATCACACAAATTACATTTCTCATTCTTTTTAGCGAAATCGGTGGCATTTTCCAAGCAATTTTAAAACGACCTCAAATTGTGTATTGGATGCTATGGCATTATTTCTATGAAGTCCCATATAATCAAGCAACCATAGCCTACTAAAACGGCAAGCTTTCCCATCGACCAATAAACCTTACACCTATACAGTGCAAGCACAAGGAAGTGTACAATCACCACATAGGCTACTGTGTCGCTGACACTTTTTGAACTTTTTACCCCAGTGGTCTACCTCTTTTCATTGAGATTAGACTAGTCGGAGGAGTATCCAATCAAACAAACACCTGCGCGAGAGTAAATAAAGAATTGTCTAGGACTTACCTTAAGATTCTGATAGGCTTCAAGCGTTCGAATGGCGGTATCGGTTAGCTTGACGTGAAATAGAGTTTTATTTTGAGCTTTCTTGTTGATTTTTGCACAGGAGAGCCCATACCGATGCTCCTGTCTCAGCGCTGCCATGACTTCAACTGGGGTAATTTGGCGACATTCTCATTGAAACGTCACTTGGACCTAGGAGGAGTTAACATTGCCTGCGTTGCCGTGATCACGTCACACACACACAGACACACACACACACACACCCACACACACACACACACAGACACACACACACACACACACACACACGAATTGGTAATTTGCATGTCTTTGAATGTCTTTGTTTTGATATTATAATAACAATGTCATACAGCATGTTTTCATAATAATCCTTATCAGTTTTTTTCTACTAAATGAGAGGTTGAAAACATATTGAAGAATTGCTTGTGACAAATTTTTGTTGTTGTTATGCTTCTATTGTAAATAATAATGAATATTAATCATAATCATTGTTATTACTATATTGCATAAAGTGAAATATATCATAGCATCTCCTTTCTGTGTAGCATACTACAGATAACTCTGTTTATAACCAAGGTTCTGATTCATTCTACAGCCCTGAAGTCATAATAAATAAAAACGTTATTATATCTTTTTTTCAACTACAAAAATAGCCTATAGTCCGTTGATCAGCTGGGCCAATCCCCTGCTCCTAGACAGATAAGGTGAAACGGACAGTGATGAAAAACTAGGAAATTTGGGTTAATTAAAGGTGTAATCCCTAACAGACAAGATGCTTGGGCAGTGGTTAAGGAGATCTATCACAGCACTAATGGAGTCTTTTAACTTGTCATATGGCCATTTGAGGTTCTCTATGACTATCTGAACCAGACTATCAACAACACATGCATCACAGCAAATGTACAGTACATAGCCTAGTGCAGTATGTTGTCTTTTGGCAATAATGTGAGAGGAGATAATGAATTCAGACCCCAGAGATTATCACTGTGAATGTTCTTGTCGGTTGTAGCTACTATGTGGGACAATATACCTCAGGAGATTTAACAACCCAGATCCAAACTCTCAAGTGATGGTATTACGGAATTGTAGAATGCAAGTCTGGCTCTTGCCAGCTGTGTATTAGTCTAATAAGGGTCTTTTCAGTAAATGGCTCTAAGCTGTTTTGCAGTGCTACAGTATTAAGGGGGTTGGGGATAAAACAGAGGGGGATCATCAAACCATATGTAGGTGCAATTAGAAAGCCTTGTTCATGTTGCGTTTCCACACAAACAAAAATACATAATACGCACAAATCATTTTTGATTCATACAGCAAAAAGTAGATACTTTGCATTGGAATTGACCTTCTTTAGTGCATTTCATTTAAATCAGAAAATAATTTCCCCATTGGATGCAAAATGTATTAATCTAACATTATTTAGAGATTTTCTATGCAGATAATATGCATCATTCTTAAATCAGTCTATACATAATTGATAAACAAGACAAGTATAATCCTGTCTATCTCAATACCCATTTCAGGTAAATAACCATAGCATTCACTGCAAAGCTCATTTTCCCTTTAGTCAAGTATATTTAGTTTAGGTATGACAGTATTTTTGGTTCCCTTTTCCTGTTGCGACATGACCAGAAACAACAATGACACACACACACACACACACACACACACAAACTCAAACAAGAAAATGTAATAACTGTATAAAATGAATGCAAGATCTCAGTTCATTTATCCTTGTTAAGATAACAAAGACTTTATATTATATTGACACAGTGCCAGAGGATACCTGACAGACACTCCAAATCATGAATGCAAAAAACATTATCTTTGTGTCACTGTTTAAAAACCAAAGCTGTTTTCATTTAAATTGTGAGTGCATTTTGAATTGAGGAATGGTTTATGATTACATGGGTTGTGGTTGTATATACTGATCTTCGTTGAATTTGCAATTCAATGAGTTATTAAGCTAATACACTCTATGAGACACAGTGTGTAGTCATTATAGTACTGAGGCCTGTCTTGTCTTGAAAGTGTTGCTTACTGGCTCCTGTTCCACAGAAAGTATGTGGTAAACCTAGAAAAACCTGTTCTGTTTTCAGAAATGTATTACCCTCAGATCATATCAGATGATAATAATATCTCGTTTGTGCCACACAAATGTTGCTGTGATTATTTTCCCCTTCAAACGTATAAAAGGATTAAAGGTGTGAAAGAAAGTGCATACATTGTTGATTATTAGTATATAAAGGGAAATCCACTCAACTCAATCTAGCACTCAATGTCTCACATAGGTCATCAGGGCCATCCTAGGAACCTTGGGTCCCTCTCTTAACGCTTGACTACTTAAAAAGGGAAAATAAGATCTCGCGCCACAGAATAAGACAGAACTAAGTCCAAGACAGCAGTCCCTAAGATCCTATTGGTGGAAAGCATTCATGGAAACTGCATTATGGGGCAGCGCGATGAAGTCATTAAGAAGCTTACAGACGTTCTGCCAGATTAGATTTTGCTCTCCTAATCCTACAGATTACAGTCGCGCAAGCCTGCTGACCGAGTGTGCTTCGTTGTGTTGTACAATTTCTTTGCATTGATAATTTCTTGTTGCTCCTAACTCACTGGAATATGTAGGCTAACAAGGAGTAGCAGGATTGAGAGGAGGTTAAGGTGAGACTGTGTATAGCTCTAGTTGATAAGACAAAGCGCTGGTAAAAACTATTGATGCAACCGGGATTCAGTCTAGTTATGCATGTTTTTAAATTGGATTTAACAACCGTTTATGTGAATGTTTGGTTTTCATAAAAACTACAGACCGTCTCTAATGGATGAAGGCACATCTCAGCTGTAACTAGACCGAGCAACTGCTTCCACACTACAGAACCAACCAGCCAGGCAGGCAGTGTGGGGAGAGATAGGTGGAGAAGGATCATCTCTTTGGGAGGCTTTCACAGATGGTGTCCCTTGCTCCCTGTAGTGAGATGGAGACAGAACCCTGCCCTGGAGAGCAAGAGAAGCGGATGGTGGAGACCAATGAGCCAGTGTTGAAGAAGGCCTACACAGGCCCTGGTGACAATGAAAGTCAGGAGGAGAAGGAACTGTCCCATGGGCCTCAGCAGGAAGACAAGGAACCCCATGGGGAGGGAGACCCCAGGATAGACAGCCAGGGTGGAGGGAAGGAGGGCACTACGTTAAACCCGCTCCCTATGTCTGAGATGACAGAGATCCCCTGTGTGGAAGAGAGGAAGCTGAAGACCCCCAGTTTTGCGAAGACAGTGCGGTTCAGTGAGACAGAGTCTGTGGAGGACAGAGAGAACTCGGAGGAGGTTCTCTTCCCAGACCATGAGATGGTGCAGTGGACCTCCTCCAGCTTTGAGGAGCTGTTCCTGGCTGAGGACTGGGAGAACATCACAGGTATGATACTCATTCAACACTGTCACGTCAAAGTTTTTTAGGAATGATGAAATATTGAAATGGTTGTTGAAGCAATATTGCTCTCATGGTAAACGTTTTTGTTCTATTGTTTCTCAATTGTTGTGGCACTGCCTGTAATTTGCTTGCCAACAAATTCTACAGACATTGGAAGTTACATGGAGTATTGTCTATGTAATTAATTTAATTCTATTTAGTCAAATTCTATTCTATTTAGTTAAACACCGGCATGTAACGGCTTCTGAAACGGTATTACACAACATTATGCTCTTTCCTAATAGTTGTTTTGTCTCCAAGTGTCTGTTGATCAACAGCAAGCAGAATAACCCCCAACCTCCTTCCTCCCTCTTTCTCTCCCCCTCTGTCTGTCCATCCCTCGCTCACTCCTTTCCCCAGATGATCGGCTGTTGAGGAAGAAGGTGCTGGTGCCTGGCCCCCAGCAAGCTGAGCACCCATCCTGGGGTCAGGAGGTCACAGTCAAAATGCAGGGAGTGCTGGAGGACAGGACTGTGGTGGAGAAGGACCCTAAACTGGTGTTCGTCATCGGAGAGGGAGATGTAAACCAGGTGGGCCCTACAGACATTCTGACTGACGACAGGACAGGTTCCAGCACACCTGTCCTCCACCCTGTCACACACACCTGCACCTGCTAAACATAACACAGGGTTGGCCTGCTCCTTCAGAGAATGTACATGTGATATCTACAGTATAGGTTCCAGTATAGCCACAACACAACAGCATTGTAAGTTATGTATTGGTATTCTATGTGGCTATAAGGTTTCAATGTATGCCATCGTAACACTAGACATTTGAGGTAAATGAATCACTCTTCATTAATAGATTTTCATAATTATTATCTAATGTGTGTAAATAAAGTATTAACAGTGAGAGAGCTGTGGATAATACAGTGCTGTTTGACACACAGGCCCTGGAGGAGTGTGCCATAGCCATGCAGCAGGACGAGATCGCATTACTGCTGGCAGATTCACAGTACACCTATGGACTTCTGGGAAGGTAAACACCGCTGGGGGAAAAACACATTCATGATCCACAGCACCACTGTAGGGCAAAGACACAATCACAATACTAAAAAAAATGAAGATATTGGTTAAATTAAACTTGAGTCCTGCCCCTCCTCCGATCTATAAGGAGGTTGTGTTATGGGGGTGAGGGTGTAAAAACCCCAAAATAGATTTGGTCATCTATCACCCCTCATTTAAAAAAGTAATGTGACATATATCATCACACTAAGGAACTGAGTCCTATTGTACCTGTTGATCAGAGGGGAGCCTGGCTGTCCCAAGTAGCCTGACTAATGAACCACAACCCGGAGCAGATGGCCCCCTCCAAACACCATTCACACATGGCTAGAGGCCTCTACCCTCCCTCCCACCCTATGGTAGGACACCACTAAAATGACAGCCAATGGCTTGGATTTACAACACATGCCCCATTAATGAGCCATTGCATGCATAGAATTTAACGCATTGACACCTGTGGTTCTGACACAATGATACTTCACATGCATTGTTTACTTCAACATGCCACTGTAACGTGATCCAAATTACCACTTGATTTGCAAAATATATATATATATTTTTTAAAGCAGTTCACCAGCCGTAAATTCAGATATTTGCCGTATGTCATGCTACCTTTTTCAAAAGTATACCATAATGTTGTTCATGCACAGGCATATAACTGTGTGTTTCTAACAGGTAAACAAAACAGGATAAAGCTCATGAATAGAGTGTCATGTCACACAACATGTTTAATCTCCCACACAGATTACCAAATCATGTTGTTTAGGATCTTCCTCTGGATATTTACATTAAACCCAATGGAGCTAATCAAGATGTGACAATATTTTTGGACAAAACAGCATGAAGATAATACAGCTGTCCTATATGCAAAGAGTTATCCGTTGCACTCTATTTGCATTTTATAGTTTACATCCCAAAATATAGCTGTTTCAGAGGATCCAGGGGCAAGGGTGTCCTCCGACTGTGGCATGTGTCTGTGTGGTCTTTTATTTCTTGCCAGAGCCTGATGCAGTGTAATGAGCATGCAGTGCACGTCTTGGCCTCTATGTGTGGTCCTATTCTATGTGTGAGGTCTTGTAAGTATTGAGTTTGTGGAGCTCTAGAAAGTAGTTGTTCAATTCTGTTTTAGCAGAGAGAGGGGTGAAAGGAAGGTGATCCTCTGAGGAAAATCTCTACCTCTGTCTGTTCCTGAGGTGAGTCCCCTGGTCTGTTCCTGAGGTGAGTCACCTGGTCTGCGTGTAGACAGAGAGAGCTAGAGAGGCCAGGCAAGCAGGCAGGCAGGAGCTCAGTTAATGATTGTTTTGCTGCATCTGGTTAAGGCTGTGTACTGTGGAGTCAAATTTAGCCCTTCCCCTGAGGTAGTCCTCCTGGGCACTGCGCCAGCTCCTAAAAGGGTGGTGACAAAGCTGTTTAAGTAACTTCTCCCTGCTGTGATGTCCAACAATGAAAGACAGCTAGTGGTGTCTCAAAAAGACTTCCTAAAGTAAAATATTACAAAAGGAGTGACATAAATTAAACAAGGTGCCGTTGTACAGTGCTTTTTATACCATGATGTGATTCAAAGACAGTAATACCACTAATATTGTAAGTTGGAAAAACAACTACTTTTTTAAAATAGCATGCAAAATAATGTCATTACCCTCTCCCCATCCTCTAATGGATACATTGATTGAAACTGTCGGTCGCCTGTTGCAGACAGCGGCACTGTCTCTGCTGAGAGCACCTCACAGCTATTTGTCTGAACATTTTGCTGACACGCTGATTCGCTGGTAGGGATGCACCGTGGCGTGTTGTGGGTGTGCTGCTGCATCTGATCCTAAAATACTTGGTCTGTTAGGATTATTTGACTGATGATGTTACAGTATGTTAGGATATGGCCAATGAAACCCCTGGAACGGTCTCCATGAGCAACAATTTACCTGGTTCGATATCTCAGACAGGCTGGTGAAAGGTTTATGGGATAAATCAAGTGTAAAGCACACTGACGTTTGTGTTGCCAGGAATGAGCCATGGAACAAGGCAATAAAGAAGTGACTCCATCATCATAGCCATCTCTGACACAAGTAACATACGCCAAAAGCATCCAAGTATTTCCAGGGAGATACAGACTGGACTCTGTCATTCACCACATCCTAATCATAAACCTATGGAGAGCAACATCTGTGGATCTGTGTTCAGGGCCAAGACGAACACAGTCGGAAAGTCCTGGGGGGGGCAACACCCCCTCAGCTTCTCATAGACCCAAAGTCAACAACATAAAACATGTGCACTGACAGCTGTTGTGATGTGCAAGGGTTATGCAGGATAAATGTAGTCTTTGCAAATATTAGGAACATTTATACAATTCATTTCGGGTCCTGCCTGACTACTTGACACCTATGTTATTTGACATCTGTACAAAACACTATGAATTCCTAACTTTAATATAACTTTTGTACTAGAAAAAGGGCTACACTGTGTCAGGATTGCGCGCGGAAGTTGTTTGAGAAAGTCCTATTCAACAGAACCTTATGTCCCAGCAGGGATGGGGTGACTAGTATCATTTTTGGCAGATATTTGTTTTCTTGGCAGAGATGAAAGCAATGTTAATGATGCATGTTAGAGAGAGCGGTGTTTATTTTCTAGGATATTGGGACATATTCTAATAATTCTAATAACTCAAAACATTCTAATAATTAACACACCTCAGAGGGCTTGGTCTAGTCAAACCAAAGTCTGATTTAAGGCGCTGTATAATAGCCAAAGGGTGATGAATTCTATCCATTTCAATTCAAATAACTTTTATTTCCTGACAAGCATAGAAGACAAAAACAAGCAATCTATGCAACCACGGACTATATACATTGAATGTAGAAAACATTATGGACATCTTTCCATGACATAGACTGACCAGGTGAATCCAGGTGATGTCACTTGTTAAATCCACTTCAATCAGTGTAGATGAAGGGGAGGAGACAGTGTAAAGAATAATTTTTAAGCCTTGAGACGATTGAGACGGATTGTGTATGTGTGCCATTCAGAGGGTGAATGGTCAAGACCTAAAGAGTCAAGTGTCTTTGAATGGGTTATGGTAGTAGGTGCCAGGTGCATCGGTTTGTGTCATGAGACGATTGAGACGGATTGTGTATGTGTGCCATTCAGAGGGTGAATGGTCAAGACCTAAAGAGTCAAGTGTCTTTGAATGGGTTATGGTAGTAGGTGCCAGGTGCATCGGTTTGTGTCAAGAACTGCAAAGCTGCTGGGTTTTTCACGCTCAACAGTTTCCTGTGTGTATCAAGAATGGTCCACCACCCGAAGGACATCCAGCCAACTTGACACAACTGTGGGAAACATTGGTCAACATGGTCCAGCATCCGGGTGGAATGCTTTCGACACCTTGTAGGGTCCATTCGCCGATAAATTGAGGCTGTTTTGAGGGAAAAGGGTAGAGGGGATGGGGAGGTGCAACTCATTATTAGGAAGGTGTTCTTAATATTTTGTAATCTCAGTGTAGATACTGAATAAGAATAAGAACTTAAAAAGTTCAGGAGTTTGATGAATGTTGGCACAAAACTAGAAGCTGCCCTCTTAAACTTGTATGCCAGAGATATACTTCTGCAACCGGAGGGTAGGGGGCTATACTGGTCATGGAGTGTGTGCGTAATGTCCAAGGCTATTTGTTCCCCCTTCTTCCTCACTCGTTTTTTATAGATGTCACTGAGGGCTTCCTGGCTTTCTCCAATGACCTTCCTTCCCACTGATTTTTATAACCTTGTTCAATGGGTTCTGACTAGTGTTCCCTAGAGCAGGGGTATTCAACCGGGGGTCTGCGGCAACCTAGGGGTCCGCAGAGGTACTTCAGGGGGTCTGGCAAAATAATATACACTACATGTCCTCTGTTGCAACACTCACTACTGAGTTCCAAACTACCTCTGCAAGCAACGTCAGCACAATAACTGTTCATTGGGAGCTTCATGAAATATGTTTCCATGGCCGGGCAGCCGCGCACAAGTGTAAGATCATGCAAGGCGTCGGCTGGAGTGGGGTAAAGCTCGCCTCCATTGGAGCAGTGGAAATGCTTTCAATCTGGGTGTGATAAATCTGTCAGCCCGACGGACAAATCTGGGTTTGTCGGATGCCAGGAGAAAGCTCCCTGCCCCAATGCATAGTGCCAACTGTAAAGTTTGGTGGAGGAAGAATAATGGTCTGAGGCTGTTTTTTCGTAGTTCGGGCTAGGCCTCTTAGTTCCAGTGAAGTGAAATCTTAACGCTATAACATACAATGACATTCTTGACAATTATGTGCCACCAACTTTGTGGCAACAGTTTGGGGAAGGCCCTTTCCTGTTTCAGCATGACAATTCCCCTGTGTACAAAGCGAGGTCCATACAGAAATGTTTTGTCAAGATCGGTGTGGAAGAACTTGACTGACCTGCACAGAGCCCTGACCTCAACCACATCGAACACTTTTGGGATGAATTGGAACGCCGACTGCGAGCCAGGCCTAATCGCCCAACATCAGTGCTCAACCTCACTAATGCTCTTGTGGTTGAATGGAGTCCCAGCAGCAATGTTCCAACATCTAATGGAAAGCCTTCCCAGAAAAGTGGAGGCTGTTATAGCAGCAAAGGGGGACCAACTCCATATTAATGGCCATGATTTTGGAATGAGATGTTCGATAAACAGGTTTCTATATACTTTTGGCCATGTATTGTATATATACAGTACCAGTCAAAAGTTTGGTAAAGTGTTAAACAAATCAATCTATTTTATATTTGAGATTCTTCAAAGTAGCCACCTTTTGCCTTAACAGCTTTGCACACGTTTGGCATTCTCTCACCCAGCTTCATGAGGTAGTCACCTGGAATGCATTTCAATTAACAGGTGTGCCTTAAAAGTGCATTTTTAATGCATTTGAGCCGATCAGTTGTGTTGTGACAAGGTAGAGTTGATATACAGAAAATAGCCCTATTTGGTAAAATACCAAGTCCATATTATGGCAAGAACAGCTCAAATAAGCAAAGAGAAACAACAGTCCACCATTACTTTAATCAGGCCTTCATGGTCAAATTGCTGCAAAAAAAAAAAACATTACTTAATTAAAGGACATCAATAAGAAGAAGATACTTGCTTGAGCCAAGAAACACAAGCAATGGACATCTGGAAATCTGTCTTTTGGTCTGATGAGTCCAGATTTTAGATTTTTGGTTCTAACCGCCATGTCTTTGTGAGACGCGGAGAAGGTGAACGGATGATCTCCGCATGTGTGGTTCCCACCGTGAAGCATGGAGGAGGAGGTGTGATGGTGTAGGCGGTGCTTTTCTGGTGACACAGTCTGTGATTTATTTAGAATTCAAGGCGCACTTAACCAGCATGGCTACCAAGGCGTTCTGCAGCGAAACGCCACCCCATCTGGTTTGCGTTAAGTGGGGCTATTATTTGTTTTTCAACAGGACAATGACCCAATACACCTCCAGGCTGTGTAAAAGCAATTTGACCAAGAAGGGCGGTGATGAAGTGCTCCATCAGATGAGCTGGCCTCCAGAGTGAAGGAAAAACAGCCTACAAGTGCTCCGCATATGTGGGAACTCCTTCAAGACTGTTGGAAAAGCATTTCTCATGAAGCTGGTTGAGAGAATGGCAAGAGTGTGTAAAGCTGTCAAAGGCAAAGGGTGGCTACTTTAAAGAGTCTAAAATATAAAATATATTTTGATTTGTTTAACACTTTTTTGGTTACTACATGATTCCATATGTGTTATTTCATAGTTTATGTCTTCACTATTATTCTACAATGTAGAAAATAGTAAAAATAAAGAATAACCCTTGAATGAGTAGCTGTGTCCAAACTTTTGACTGGTACTGTATATAAAATAAGGGAATCATTTTTGTAAGATATTTTTATGAATATCACTAGCAACAACAGAATACATACATTTTAAATTACATACCTACAGTAGAAAAGAGGATAATATATTATTTCTAATATCTGACATAGTAATGTAGGGATGTCAAAATAATGAAATACTATCTACCAAATCTATTCATTTTAAAATGTTGATTACTTCTCCTTGCCATTATCCTTCACCTGATGATAAGACATGACAAGATATTTGTTTGTGTGTTTGTTGATAAAGTATGAGTCCCTGGAGGAAAAAAGGTTGAGGACCCCTGCCCTACAGCACCAAACCACCCCACAATATTAAACCATAGGATGGATTGTATAAAGCATTCATGCTTGGAGTATGGATTGGTGTATATTAAACTTCTTAATTTCCATAAAATGAACAGCCGTTGTTGACATTTAGAGTGAATCTGTTCGGTGTTCGTTTTTTAACTCATGCAGAAGAAGGGATTACCACGTTCAAAACATGAGACCCGCAAAGGAAAAGTGGATACATGGTTGAGGATTCACAGATGGCTATCATTATCAGAATTCTGCAAGGAGCAAAGCAAACTAGTTTGTCCCAAGAGATGAGGAATATCTCCTGCATTGACCTCAGGGAGCCACTGGAACATGGGGATGAAAACTGCACTGACCAGTTAGTTGGGGTGGGGCTGAAGCTTGTCTTAAGTTTGGTGGTGTTCATCTATAGGTTGAATGTTTACCTACCTTGAGGCATGGTTAAATAGCATTGATTGGTCAGTTAGTTGTTTAAAGTGCCACCCACAGTAAGCATAATGGTTTGATAGTGTCTATTTGCTGAATCGTCTCGTTTGGAAGATAAGAAAATTATACATTTTGTTCAGTTTCTTTATTTACCCAGAAAACACAGGTAATTTGCATACCACTCCAATTTGCATACTGCCCCAACATATCCACACTGCCCTCACCCACCTGGACAAAAGGAATACCTATGTAAGAATGCTTTTCATTGATTACAGTTTAGCATTTAACATCATAGTCCCCTCCAAGCTCATCACCAAGGTCAGGACCCTGGGATTGAACACCTCCCTCTGCAACTGGATCCAGGACTTCCTGACGGGCCGCCCCCAGGTGGTGAGGGTAGGCAACAACACATCCGCCATGCTGACCATCAACATGGGAGCCCCTCAGGGGTGTGTGTTTAGTCTCCTCCTGTACTCAGTGTTCATCCATGACTGCATGGCCTCGCAAGACTCCAACACCAAGTTTGCTGGCGACACGATTGTGACAGGACTGATCACAGTAACGATTAAGCAGCCTAAAGGGAGAAGTTCAGAAACCTGGCAGTGTGGTGCCTGGACAACAACCTCCTCTCTCAATGTAAACAAGACAAAAGGAGCTGATCATGGACAACAGGAAATGGAGGGGCGAACGGTACAAGTGCACCAAATCTGGAACCAACAGGAACCTGCACAGCTTCTACCCCCAAGCCATAAGACTGCTAAATAGCTAATCAAATGGCTACCGGACTACATGCATTGACCCTTCCTTGTACTAACTCTATGCGCACACACTCACACCCCAACACACACACACACACACACACACACACACACACACACACACACACACACTGCTGCTACTGTCTATTATCTATTCTGTTGCCTAGGTCACATTACCCCTACCTATATATACACATAGCTACCTCAATTACCTCGTGCCCCTGCACATCGACTCGGCACTGGTACTCCCTGTATATAGCCATGTTATTTTGACACTTATTCACTGTGTATTTATTCCTCGTATCAGTGACATTCTTAGAAGAAAAGAGAGCATGCGGACAAAGTGAGCCACAAACCACCACCATGTGAGAGTTGTGGGTTGGGTTGTGATGAATGACTTGTCTAATGAGTGAGGGTATCTGTGGGTGTTGCTATTCTCAATGAAAATTTAGAATTTCCAATTGTCATATGACACACACAGACAGACAGACAGACAGACAGACAGACAGACAGACAGACAGACAGACAGACAGACAGACAGACAGACAGACAGACAGACAGACAGACACACTTTGTGTGAAAGTCTGTTTGCAACAGGGATATGAATCGACACATCCAGCCCTGGTGACTCCCATCCTTTCCCAAGCTTTGAGAAAGACCAGAACAACAGGAGAAAAGAACTGGCCACAGCTTGTTCTCTGGCATTAATAACAATAGACTCAGCTGTCCAATTGGGTATAGTCCCAAGATTTGAATGGTAGTAGTTTTTCAAATCCATAGCCACAAGTACAGCCAGTAATAGTCACATTTGGTAAAACATTAATTCACAACATTAATTCACCTTTGGTACTTACACTGTAATACTAACTTGGTGCAGTCGAGAAGCAATGCTCTGAGTGTGTGTTTGTGCGTGCATGTATGTATTTGTGTGAATGCGTGCGTGTGTGTCTGTCTTATGCTCAACCCAGTGTCATTGTAAAATGATATGGCCCAGAACATACTTCTGCTTTACGTTTGGAACACTGGTAAGAGGATATGTATTGGAATAGTGTACTACAGTAAATCTCTCACGGAAATGGTTTGCTTATAAACGTTCCTGCATGCGTGCGCGCGTGTGCATGTATATGTGCGTGTCTGGCTGAAAGGCCCATTAGATTAAATGAGCTGTCTGCCGTGACGCATCATCCCAGAGATGCATCATCCCAGAGATGCGTAAACAGGGCTGACCACAGAGGGGAACGTGTGATCGAGGAGAGGCTCTCTGAACCCAAGATAGTGTGACTCACTCCCCATCGTGACATCAACAACTACACTACCAGGGTCAAAATCAAGTTCTGACACCTCCCGAGCCGCCATGGATGACTTAAAATAATAAACCAGTTTTACAAACAGAATTAAACATGTTCAGAAGGGTTTAGCAAGCTAAACCATGGTCAATGGGGGCAATGACTAAAGACAGGGAGTAGGGTGGATCATTTTCTGCTGAAAATATCCTTGTATGAGGTGACGTCATTCATTGACGGCCTAGAATTATTGTAGCATGATTTTTGAACTCTTGTGTGTATGTGCAGTCAAATGTCTGAGAAGATAGAATTTTAGGACTGTGTTTGTAGTTTTCCTGGCATACTAGCAGCAGGCAGACAAGAGGCCACACCCAGCTGTCATGCAGCAGGAGCATGCTGTTTAGCACAGACAACAACAACACACACACACACACACACACACACACACACACACACACACACACACACACACACACACACACACACACACACACACACACACACACACACACACACACACACACACACACACACACAAGCAATATTATATCTGTATAGTCTTCAGGTCAGCAACAAGACTCAAATATAACAGGTTTAGTGAGGGGAATATAGAACACTATTAGAATTAATAAAATATACATTAAGTTTATCAGGGGCGCAACGTTGGTTTTAGAAGTGGGGGGGATATACACACACACACACATATATATATAAATATATATATATATATATATATACAGTTGAAGTCGGAAGTTAACATACACCTTAGCCAAATACATTTAAACTCAGTTTTTCACAATTCCTGACATTTAATCCTAGTAAAAATTCCCTGTCTTAAATCAGTTAGGATTACCACTTTAATTTTAAGAATGTGAAATGTCAGAATAATAATAGAGAGAATGATTTATTTCAGCTGTTATTTCTTTCATCACATTCCCAGTGGGTCAGAAGTTTACATACACTCAATTAGTATTTGGTAGCGTCGCCTTTAAATTGTTTAACTTGGGTCAAACGTTTCGGGTAGCCTTCCACAAGCTTCCCATAATAAATTGGGTGAATTTTAGCCCATTCCTCCTGACAGAGCTGGTGTAACTGAGTCAGGTTTGTAGGCCTCCTTGCTTGCACGTGCTTTTTCACTTCTGCCCACAAATTTTCTATAGGATTGAGGTCAGGGCTTTGTAATGGCCACTCCAATACCTTGACTTTGTTGTCCTTAAGCCATTTTGCAACAACTTTGGAAGTATGCTTGGGGTCATTGTCCATTTGGAAGACCCATTTGCGACCACGCTTTAACTTCCTGACTGATGTCTTGAGATGTTGCTTCAATATATCCACATAATTTTCCTTCCTCATGATGCCATCTATTTTGTGAAGTGCACCAGTCCCTCCTGCAGCAAAGCACCCCCACAACATGATGCTGCCACCCCTGTTCTTCATGGTTGCGATGGTGTTCTTCGGCTTGCAAGCCACCCCCTTTTTCCTCCAAACCTAACGATGATCATTATGGCCAAACAGTTCTATTTTTGTTTCATCAGGCCATAGGACATTCCTCCAAAAAGTACGATCTTTGTCCCCATGTGCAGTTGCAATCCGTAGTCTGTTTTTTTTTATGGCGGTTTTGGAGTAGTGGCTTCTTCCTTGCTGAGCGGCCTTTCAGGTTATGTCGATATAGGACTCGTTTTACTGTGGATATGGATACTTTTGCATCTGTTTCTTCCAGCATCTTCACAAGGTCCTTTGTTGTTGTTCTGGGATTGATTTGCACTTTTTGCACCAAAGCACGTTCATCTCTAGGAGACAGAACGCGTCTCCTTCCTGAGTGGTATGACGGCTGCGTGGTCCCATGGTGTTTATACTTGCATACTATTGTTTGTATAGATGAATGTGGTACCTTCAGGCTCCCAAGGATGAACCAGACTTGTGGCTGTCTACAATTATTTTTCTGAGGTCTTGGCTGATTTCTTTTGATTGTCCCATGATGTCAAGCAAAGAGGCACTGCGTTTGAAGGTAGGCCTTGAAATACATCCACAGGTACACCTCCAATTGACTCAAATGATGTCAATTAGCCTATCAGAAACTTCTAACTTCTAACTTCATGTGTATATATATATATATATATACACATATATATACACATATATATATTTTTTAATTCAGTCGGACTCCAAACTGCCTACCTGACCTCTTGGAGGCATTTGCACACCGTTGCCTCATTCTGTATCACATTCCAATGCTATAACTTGGGGGGGACAAAAATGCAATTTCAAAATGTGGGGGGACATGTCTCCCCATCCCCAGTGAAAGTTGCGTCCCTTGTTTTTATGCCCCTTTTACTTTTGTTTTCGTCAAGGCTAGTTGTTTGGTTGACCTGCATGCATTGCAACAACAAATATCTGCTGTCAGGCTGTGTGTGACCTCTGCATGTGCTCGCTGGATGTTTATCTTTTAGACTTCTTGCTAGCAGCAAACCCCACACTTATCGCTCCCATCGACACAGCCCACATTGTAATACGATACTGCCTTGGAACAGGTCAACTTCTGCTCTTTATTTTTGGAATCTGTGGTGAGAGGATATTTACTGGGATTCTAAATCTCAGAGTGGAATCTCTCAAGGTAGTTTAGTTTCTGTGAGAAGAGTTTAAGTTAGAACTCTCACTAAGTTAAGCTGTTTTGTACTTGACTGACCAAAAAGTATTCACTTGTGCCTGCATCAGACAACCGACACAGTTTAATTGTTGCTGTTAAAATGGCAACATGATATATTGATGATTCTTTAGTTTAGACCATGCTTTTTCAGCCACGATGTTATGATAGTAAGAGCTGGGGTCATTTTGAAAGTATGTCACATGAATCCTTCACAGTACCATTAAAATAATTGCTTGTTTCTCGTAATGTCAACATGCTCTGCTATTAAGCTGTTTTACATTGTGAAAGTATAGTATTGTCTGGATGGGTGCCAGATCAAGGAGATAGACAGTCTGCTGCTCTCCTGCTGACCCACTGTTAAATAAACCCTCCCCTTTATCTTCACAGTTTAATAGCCAGTTAGAGATAGGCAGTCCACAGTATCAAAACAAGCTGTTAGGACTGAAGCATAAAGATAATATTATTTTTCTGCTTCAGTTATTGAAAGCCCTTTTTAGTCCATTGTTACACTCGCCCCAGCATGTTGGGTCTACACTGCCATGTGGCGGTGCATCATTGAGAGCGACATGCATAGGAAACACGCGGAGGTGCACACGTGAGGTAGCACTCCACCTCTAATCAAGTGTAGCTACCTGCTCCTCCTCGCCTCTCTGTGCCATTCTCTCCCCAACGCATAGCCAGTAAGGGAAGGAGATTACTGGTGCATGGCAGAGAAGAGGAGCACATGAGGCGCCAGGATCAAATCTGCCACATCCACAGGAACCTGATGTCGTCTCCAGGCACAGATGAATATGTGTCAGGACCTCAGACATTCTCCACTATGGTTGAGGCTGGGGGAGGTCTGGGCTCTGGGGGATACAAATAATTATTTGAAACTTGAGGGTGTTATATTTTCCTCCTCCCTGGTTGCTTTTGAACTGTTTTCTTAATCGCAAAATACACTTCTACTCTTGCACAAAAGTTAAGAAAAGTGAGAGGTCCACACATACTAGCTAGCCCCGAAGTGCTACACCCTTTAGCACTTGAAAAGTAATTGCGATATTTGTCTGTGTTCTGATTAAGGCCAAGACACCTAAAGCATGTAACGAGAGGATATGTATGCTCTGCCGTTCCTCTGTGTTCATAGCTGGTTTCCATCCACCTTGTTATTCTCCATACACAGTAAGTGTTTAACAGACTTCATTTCTGGGACTCTTTCACTCCAGGGCCACCCTGCTTCTCTCCTAATTTGTGGTCCACCCATGTCAACTCTTATTATACTCTTACATATAATTTAAGGCATGGCTATCAACCCCCTCCCCAGAATGCTCCCTTCTCATAATCTGACCTGAGCTAGACCCTTTTGTGATAACAGACGCGTAGTTGCTGGGCAACTCATAAACACACCCACTACATGACTTTTCTGTTTGTAGCACCATTATAGTGGAAGCAGATGGGAAAGTGTGTGACCAGCTGTTGTTAGCAAGAGAGAGCGACACAGAAAAACATGCACACACACGCACATACACACAGTAGGAGCTCTGGGCAAGTCCTGGCACTCTGGTCTGTATTTAATAGCTATAGCATGTTGACTGTGTCACACACTAGAGTTTATATGCAGACACAGTCAACATGCAGAGAATGACCCAGTGATGTGAGCTGTTTGTGTGTCTCTGGCAGTACAGTGTTAAGTGGGAGGCTGGGAGGCAGGGAGCCAGAGAGGTAAACTCATGTCAGAGCAGCCAGTGCCATGGGGGGCCCCCTCCGTCAGTGAGGACGTGGAGTAGGGGTGACTCATGTGAGACGTCAGCGCTTCGTCACCAGCCGTCTGCATCTGCAAAGCAGTCAATCACTGAAACTCTGTGCTCACACTAACAAAATATCTTCAATGGGCTTTCTACCTATTAATTCATCACTAGCAGGCTCCATCTGACTTGTGTGATTATAACACTAAACCTATGTTTTTAGGATTAGTTCAGTAGGTCTTAATTATCACAACCACAATTGTCTTTATAAAGTGATACAATAATGAGTATTCCAGTGTCGAACAGCACATAATATGTATGTTTGTATTCTGTAAAACACCTGAGTCTATATGGTAAAGAAGACGTATGATAATTATCTTTTGTATGCTCAGTTAAATGGCTACACATTTCTCCTAATTGCTTGTGAGGCTTTCTCTCTGAGTATAATCCAGTGCCATTGCCTCTGGTCAATAAAGTCAAGTCCTTTCTCCTCCTGTCTAATGACTGGTGCTCTGGGTCTCATCCCTCCTCATGGTGATGATCTGAGGGAGTGAGGGAGAGAGTGTGAAGAACCATGCCAATGGCAGTGCTATATTAAGTGTCCAAGATGTGTAGATAGAGTTGCAAAGCTACCCGTAATTTACTGAAGTTATCAGAATCTTTAATAATTAACAGGTAATATATGGTAACTTTGGTAATTTATACTTGAATAACTTTAAAAAATAATAATAATCTATTCATATACAATGCCTTCAGAAAGAACACACCCCTTGACTTTTTCCACATTTTGTGTTAAAATGTATTATTTTTTAACGGTCTACACAAAATACTCTAATGTTAAAGTGGAAGATTTTCTTTTAAAAATATCAAAAATAAAACACTAATATACAGTATCTTGATTCGATAAGTATTCAACCCCCTAAGTCAATATACAAGTCCAAGCCAAAAGTTGACACACCTAAATCATTCAAGGTTTTTTCTTTATTTTACTATTTTCTACATTGTAGAATAATAGTGAAGACATCAAAACTATGAAATAACACATATGGAATCATGTGTGTTATTAAACAAATCAAAATATATTTTAGATTCTTCAAAGTAGCCACCCTAGACAGTGTCACCAGCAAAGCACCATCACACCTCCTCCTCCATGCTTCACGGTGGGAACCACACATGCGGAGATCATCTGTTCACCTACTCTGCATCTCACAAAGACATGGCGATTGGAACCAAAAATGTCAAATCTGGATTCATCAGACCAATGGACAGATTTCCACCCTTCTAATATCCATTGCTGGTGTTTCCTGGCCAAAACAAGTCTCGTTCTTATTGGTTTCCTTTAGTTGTGGTTTCTTTGCAGGATTTCGACCATGATGGCCTAATTCATGCAGTCTACTCTGAAGAGTTGATGTTGAGATGTGTCTGTTACTTGAACTCTGTGAAGCATTTATTTGGGCTGCAATCTAAGGTGGAGTTAACTCAAACTTATCCTCTGCAGCAGAGGTAACTCTGGGTCTTCCTTTCCTGTGGCAGTTCTCATGAGAGCCAGTTTCATCATAGCGTTTAATGGTTTTTGCAAGTGCACTTGAAGAAACTTTCCAAGTTCTTTACATTTTCCAGATTAAGACGTGAAGGTCAGTCAAAGTAATAATGGACTGTCGTTTGTTTGCTTATTTGAGCTGCTCTTGTCATATGGCAAATAGGGCTATCTTCTGTTTACCACCCCTACCTTGTCACAACACAACCGAATGGCTCAAATGCATTAAGAAGGAAAGAAATTCCACAAATTAACTTTTAACAAGGCACACCTGTTAATTGAAATGCATTCCAGGTGACGACCTCATGAAGCTGTTTGAGAGAATGCCAAGAGTGTGCAAAGCTGTCATCAAGGCAAAGGGTGGCTATTTGACACATTTTTTAAAACAGTTTTTTGGTTACTACATGATTCGATGTGTTATTTCATAGTATAGTGAAGACATTAAAACTATCTATAATGTAGAAAATAGTAGAAAAAAAGATGTTAAACTGCAATGGTATTCACTAAGTTGATGGTTTATATTTAAGATAATATTTTAAAGCTTTGGGGAGGGGGGGGGACAGAGGGAGCCTCATAGTTTAAAATTTGTTCATTTTGTGAACTCTAATTCAATTGCCCGTTTTATCAGTTTATCCAAATGAATCTTTCTGGCACTGTTTGTGATGCTATTGGACCCAACAAAGCAAAAGATCAGCATAGATATAAGTCAGTCATGGCAGGTAGGCATCCTGGTGTGGGATGCATGATTAACACTTGTTATGTGTCCAATCCACTGGGTGATATTCTAGACATGGTGACATTTCTTTGATCACCATTTAGTCTCTGGTCCTTACCTTTGATATTTTTTCAATACATGCAGCAGTAGCAAATTTGAAAGAAAGGAAAATATTTTTGGGGTAATATCTATTTTCATGACATTTATTCTATTCTCAGTGTCACACATAAATGACTAAGCTGCATGTGGTCACAATTTTTTTGTCATCAGAATTCACAGAAATCTATTAGGAGGTGATTGTATATTAAAGTGTGTGTCTGTCTCCCAAACATAGCTAAAATGTGTAGCGGTAGTGTGAGGAAGGCAGTTTGAAACCTTGTTGGATGAGGATGATTTATTTTATTCATTACTACAATGTCGTGCTGTTCATTTTTCACTCCTCTCTCTCAGATACATACTAAATGGCATACCACCATTCTGTAGTTCACTGGATATGCTAGTGCCAGTCTAAGAGGAAAACCACAGCACGTAGCTTAATTTAACGACAATCCTTGTGACTATGTAGATCAGGGATCCCCAACTTGCAAATTCTGTACTTGTTTTATTTTCATTGTTGAACAAGACTGTAAAAACACCGCCAAATCAGCTAAAAATGATTTAAATAAGAAATCTGTTCCCAAGTATTCCCACACATAAGAAAGAGACACGTAATCGTATGCAAATGTAAGGTTTGAAATTATTATGTTTTAGTCAAACATATATTTGAGCTTCTTGCAGTCAATTTGCAGTCTACAAATGATTTGTAATTATGTTCCGGCACCCCAACCATCCGCTCAAGAAAAAAAAAAAAAGAAAGCTGAATCTAGTTGATGATCCCTGATGTAGACAGTATTTGACACACTTTAGCATCCATCACATTTAGTACTTCCTTGAATCTTGCAATTATTGGATAGACTTTGAGAGTCAAGCATATGCCTAACTAAATTAATTTGGTGTTGACATTTACCTCACTAATAAATATACTGAACCAAAGGTTCCTCGGACTGCACTCAAACTAACATATTTGCCTAAGTCTAGTCTTAATCAATCCTGTAGTCAAATCTATTGTGCAAAGTACCAACCCAAAATTGCAATTTAATATCCCTGAAATGGGATGATAGCCTCTGAATTCCCCTCCAAAATAGGTCTCCTTCCGACAATACTTTCATTGAACAACCCATGATAAGGATTGTATTTGTATGTTCCAATCAGTTAACACCAGTGAAACAGGAAGTACTGTATTCATAACGTAACCTGTAGTCACACCTTCCTTCACAACATCTGTGACATTCCAGTGATGTGGAGCAGTTGTTACAAACTGTACTTGTGGATCAACTTGAAAATGGAATGTGTGATTGGTTCATATTTCATGTACAAAATGCAGCCTAAAAATGCATAAATTGTTTGGTGCAAAACATGGCATTTTTTTTTTATATCGGTGACTTTATTTAACTAGGCAAGTCAGTTAAGAACAAATTCTTATTTACAATGACGGTCTACACCAGCCGACGCTGGGCCAATTGTGCGCTGCCCTTTGGGACTCCCAATCACGGCTGGATGTGATACAGCCTGGATTCGAACCAGAGACTGTAGTGACGCCTCTTGCAATGAGATGCAGTGCCTTAGACCGCTGCGCCACTCGGGAGCCCAAAACACACCCGCCGATCAGTGTCATGTCTCAAAATGCTAGCATGCTTGGCGATACCCATAGACCTAGTTAGCTAGTTAGCATTGGCTTGCGAAATTACATCGAATTTCCTTCGTTCTGGACACAGAGACATAAAAATGGTATCCACAAGTTCATCTGACTCTGGGGAAGTAGATAAAGGGACTCATTGCCAAAATGCTGAAGTATCCCTTTAGTCACTGTGTTGACCCATGTCTCCCTAAACCACAGACAGAGTCGTCATGATATAGCTGTGGTTCTAGCAATCTGCCTCCATCAGCTCGTCTCAGATCGGCCCAGCACACAACTGCCAATAAAAAGATACTGTAGCACTGTAACTAGCCCCAGGCCTGAGATTGGATTCATTTTAACAGGCTAAGAAGGCCTGCTCCAGATTATATGAGGACTTTTGAAGAGCTCACCCCCAGGCAGTGGGTAGGAACTACCCTTGATGCCTGCTGTTGTTTTCTCCCTCATTGGATTTTGTGGACGAGGGAATAAAAATAAACAACGTAGTAAACACAGAGGCATCAGCCCAGTTAGAGGTACATAGTTGACAAAATAAAACGTTGGCTAGTCCTTGTATCATAGGACAGTGACAGAGGGCTGTTTTGCAGTAAATTAACCGCTTAGGCGAGGCAGAAAAACAGCTGTGACGTTTCACTGAGGGCAGGATTAGAGCTAAGCTCCTTTGTGTGCTTGTTTTGATGTTGTGTCCAGAGCTGCCAAAGTCTCTTTAAAGAGCAAAACAGAAACAAATGAATGTCTAGTGGACAATCCAATTGATGTGTTTATCACGACATTAAAGTGACTATCCTCAAATCTTCCACCGGGTGATATTAGCATACGATTTGTACAACACATCTATTTTTATTACTGGCTTGTACTATGGTAGGTTATCTCCATAGCAACCGCAGTGAGACACTTTCTGGGCATTTCCATCATTTAAAGACGCATGATAAAAATTGAGTGCCTGACGTCAAAGGGACTTCTGTTTTTCCCCCACCGAGGTATATTTCCTTCATTCACACTGACAAGGTGTCTGTCTGCCTGACAGACAACACTATGAGTCAGCTGCATTAAGTTTGCATTGCAGCTCTCGGTGAGACAAACAGATCGGTCATGGATGCATGCATCCCATAGAGATGACATGGGGAGAGAGGAAAACAAAACCTTCATAAGTGAGGACCATTATCCAAACAAACACTATGGGATGGCAGGGGTTACACACATTCTATTGACCTGACTAGTGTATATGAATTGCATCAAGATATTTCTCTGCTTAATTTGAATGAAGTACCGGCCACTTGCACTACTGCATGTGTTGTAAGAAACATGCCAAGCGTTTACTGTAAATTTTGCCTCTCCCTACAGGCCTACACTTTCCCTTTAATGGAGACTGATAACGTACCTCAACAGCCGCTGGCCAGACGATGCTGCCAATGTGACTCACTCAACCTGTATACCTCTCAGCACCACTAGCAGACTTGCTGCTTCAGCTAAATCCTTGTCCTAAGTCTCTTGTAATTTTACTGCTATCCTCATCCATCTGACCCACCTCCAGCCTACCCCACACCCACTCAGCTCAGTCACAGTGCTTAGGGTCAGATCTTTACCAACAGGACAGGGTCAGTCCTAAAGGTTAAGTCTACCTGATGTAGGGCTTGAGTAAGTGTGTTACTATTCTGCCGTTTATTACCCCATCACATTTCAAAGCTTGACAACTGCAATCAGCCTGTAGAAATGTAGACGATGTAACCTATTTTCTCTGGTCTCTGTCAATAGCTACTCCAAAAAAACTCAACTACACACATACCCCTCTTCTGGCTAACTGTGGGTGGCTTACTTTTCTGGGCTTTAGACTTTAAAAAAAATTCAGTATATGTGTGAGAATCTAATGGCCTCTTTAGGCTACAACACCGATCGGTTGTGTGCCAGGCACTGCTAGGCTTAGCCTCGAAGGTCCCTGGGTTAGTGTCAAATGAGTATGTCCCACTGACCAGCCTGTGTTTCCTGTCTTGTAATTAGGCCCTGGGGGCTCATTCACTGCGCTCAACATACCAGAGGCCGGTTATGGGGCTAATCACTAGTGCCCTGTGTGACACTGTAAACCCAGTGGAGTTGTGATCTCAAATGACAAATCTCTGACAATGCCTGTTTGGTTTGAAGAATGTACAGTTGAAGTCAGAAGTTTACATACACCTTAGCCAAATACATTTAAACTCAGTTTTTCACAATTCCTGACATTTAATCCTAGTAAAAATTCCCTGTTTTAGGTCAGTTAGGATCACCACTTTATTTTAAGAATGTGAAATGTCAAAATAATAGTAGAGAGAATGATTTATTTCAGCTTTTATTTCTTTCATCAGTTTACATATACTCAATTAGTATTTGGTAGCATTGCCTTAAACAATTTAAACTTGGGTCAGATGTTTTGGCTAGCCTTCCACAAGCTTCCCACAGTAAGTTGGGTGAATTTTGGCCCATTCCTCCTGACAGAGCTGGTGAAACTGAGTCAGGCTTGTAGGCCTCCTTGCTCGCACACACTTTTTCAGTTCTGCCCACACATGTTCTATAGGATTGAGGTCAGGGCTTTGTGATGGCCACTCCAATACCTTGACTTTGTTGTCCTTAAGCCATTTTGCCACAACTTTGGAAGTATGCTTGGGGTCATTTTCCATTTGGAAGACCCATTTGCGACCAAGCTTTAACTTCCTGACTGATGTCTTGAGATGCTGCTTCAATAAACCCACATACTTTTCCTTCCTCATGAGTTAATCTATTTTGTGAAGTGCACCAGTCCCTCCTGCAGCAAAGCACCCCCACAACATGATGCTGCCACCCCCGTGCTTCACGGTTGGGATGGTGTTCTTCGGCTTCAAGCCTCCCACTTTTTCCTCCAAACATAACAATGGTCATTATGGCCTAACAGTTCTATTTTTGTTTCATCAGACCAGAGGACATTTCTCCAAAAAGTACGATCTTTGTCACCATGTGCAGTTGCAAACCGTAGTCTGGCTTTTTTATGGCGGTTTTGGAGAAGTGGCTTTCTCCTTGCTGAGCGGCCTTTCAGGTTATGTCAGTATAGGACTCGTTTTACTGTGGATATAGATACGTTTGTACCCATTTCCTCCAGCATCTTCACAAGGTCCTTTGCTGTTGTTCTGGGATTGATTTGCACTTTTCGCACCAAAGTATGTTCATCTCTAGGGGACAGAATGCGTCTCCTTCCTGAGCGGTATGACGGCTGCGTGGTTCCATGGTGTTTATACTTGCGTACTATTGTTTGTACAGATGAACATGGTACCTTCAGGCTTTTGGAAATTGCTCCCAAGGATGAACCAGACTTGGAGGTCTACAATTTTTTTTCTGAGATCTTGGCTGATTTCTTTAGATTTTCCCATGATGTCAAGCAAAGAGGCACTGAGTTCGAAGGTAGGCCTTGAAATACATCCACAGGTACACCTCCAATTGACTCAAATTATGTCAATTAGTCTATCAAAAGCTTCTAAAGCAATGACATCACTTTCTGGAATTTTCCAAGCTGTTTAAAGGCACAGTCAACATAGTGTATGTAAACTTCTGACCCACTGGAATTGTGATACAGTGAATTATAAGTGAAATAATCTGTCTGTAAACAATTGTTGGAAAAAGTACTTGCATCATGCACAAAGTAGATGTCCTAACCGACTTGCCAAAACTATAGTTTAACAAAAATTTGTGGAGTGGTTGAAACACGAGTTAATGACTCCAACCTAACTATATGTAAACGTCGACTTCAACTGTAGGTGCAATTCACAGCCGTTCATATTTTGGGGTGAAAGAAAAAAGACTTGTGATGTTGATGGAACTTCAGCTTTCAGCTGTAGGCTACACAATTCACTTTATGTAGCCTGGCAACAAGGGGGTGGCCAATTTGTTGCTGTTGCCTTTCAACTTCCGGCGCATTGACACAGCTGGTGATGTCGTTAGAAATTAAATTTGTCAAACCTATACAATAACGTGCACAGAATTTGAAAGTTATCATAATTTTCTGGTGAGCAAAAATTATTTCGATTTCAAACGTTTGTTTTCCCCAGTGGAGGCTCCTCAGAGGACCATGCTCAGTTAATCTCATAAAAAAATATATTTTTAAATGTTTAAAAAGGTATCCTTTTAAGACAAACCTATACTAAATATATTCACGTCACCAAATAATTGATTTAAACACATTGTTTTGCAATGAAGTTATACAGTAGCCTCTACAGCACTGTAAGGTAGCATGGTGTAGCCGGAGGAATGCTAGCTTCTGTCCTCCTCTGCGTATATTGACTTAAATACAAACCTAGGAGGCTCATGGTTCTCACCCCCTTCCATAGACTTACACAGTAATTATGACAACTTCCGGAGTACATCCTCCAACCTATCAGAGCTCTTGCAGCATGAACTGAAATGTTGTCCACCCAATGAAAGGATCTAGATTCATTCTCTGTACTGAAAGCATAAGCAACAGCTAGCTAGCACTGCAGTGCATAAAATGTGGTTAGTAGTTTACTCAAGGAGAGGCAAACAGTTGAACAGTTTTGAACAAACAATTTTTTTTCACAGTTTCACTTAGCTAACAAATGCAGCTAGCAAGTTGAGCCTACTCAGAGGGGTGCTGTGTTAACTAGCTGGCTATGACTATCCAAGACAACACTGGAGCTCTTCCAAGTCAAGGTAAGCTTTTGGTTTTACTAATTCATTGCCACCGGGGCCCGCCTGTGTAACTGCTGCTAAACTGCTTACTGGCTATACACTAACGTTACAGCATGATTGTAGCGGGTTTACTAATGCGTTAGTTCTATTAGCTATGTTGAGTATGAAGTTACTTTAGCTAATATGGTGACAACGATGTAGGCTGTGTGTAGCGGTTATGATAGTGTTTGGCTTGGAAAGGTATATGTAACAGGGTTGGTTATGTTTCCACTTGCCTCTAAAGAAATGTGTATTTGATGTTCAAGCATTCTTATTGGTTAGTTCAACTCTGATGACAATAAGGGGTGTTGTGATTGGCCCCGCTTGCAGATAGTGGGAGATCGCGAACGTCAGGTCTTCCCAGTATGAAAATGTGATGCAAGGGGTAGGTCACGTTCTGAATACTGTTTTCTATTTTCTATTTTACAATGTGTACAAGTTTGCTGTACGTTACTGATTTTATACATGTGTGGGTATATGGTACCTGTTAGGGATTGAGGGGCTTTCTGGGATGTGCTTTGGCATATGATTGCTGTAAATAATTGTGTTGGCTAGCATACACCGATGTCATGGTCACATAAGCCACGGCTAACACAGTTGTCTTCATGCTACAGATTTTGCCATCGACAGCCATCAACACTGTTAAGCCCTGCACAACTAACGTGCTGTTTCCCATTTAACAACAGGTATTTACACATGTTATATTTTGTATTGTATTTTTGTATTTTGTTCGCCCAGTATAAAAATGTGATGCAAGGGATTTTGCCATCGACAGCCATCAACCAATGTAACAGTATAACTTTAAACCGTCCCCTCGCCCCGACACGGGCGCGAACCAGGGACCCTCTGCACACATCAACAACAGTCACCCACGAAGCATCGTTACCCATCGCTCCACAAAAGCCGCGGCCCTTGCAGAGCAAGGGGCAACACTACTAATAGGTTTCAGAGCAAGTGACGTAACTGATTGAAACGCTACTAGCGCGTACCCGCTAACTAGCTAGCCATTTCACATCCGTTACACTCACCCCCCTTTCAACCTCCTCCTTTTCCGCAGCAACCAGTGATCCGGGTCAACAGCATCAATGTAACAATATAACTTTAAACCGTCCCCTCGCCCCGACACGGGCGCGAACCAGGGACCCTCTGCACACATCAACAACTGACACCCACGAAGCGTCGTTACCCATCGCTCCACAAAAGCCGCGGCGGTGGCGCGCCGTAGGTAATAGGTAATACTGCAAGGGCCGTGGCCTTTGTGGAGCGATGGGTAACGATGCTTCGTGGGCGACCGTTGTTGATGTGTGCAGAGGGTCCCTGGTTCGCGCCCGTGTCGGGGCGAGGGGACGGTTTAAAGTTATACTGTTACATTGGTTGATGGCTGTCGATGGCAAAATCCCTTGCATCACATTTTCATACTGGGCGAACAAAATACAAAAATACAATACAAAATATAACATGTGTAAATACCTGTTGTTAAATGGGAAACAGCACGTTAGTTGTGCAGGGCTTAACAGTGTTGATGGCTGTCGATGGCAAAATCTGTAGCATGAAGACAACTGTGTTAGCCGTGGCTTATGTGACCATGACATCGGTGTATGCTAGCCAACACAATTATTTACAGCAATCATATGCCAAAGCACATCCCAGAAAGCCCCTCAATCCCTAACAGGTACCATATACCCACACATGTATAAAATCAGTAACGTACAGCAAACTTGTACACATTGTAAAATAGAAAATAGAAAACAGTATTCAGAACGTGACCTACCCCTTGCATCACATTTTCATACTGGGAAGACCTGACGTTCGCGATCTCCCCCTATCTGCAAGCGGGGCCAATCACAACACCCCTTATTGTCATCAGAGTTGAACTAACCAATAAGTATGCATGAACATCAAATACACATTTCTTTAGAGGCAAGTGGAAACATAACCAACCCTGTTACACATACAGATGTGTTGTGCTTTGAAGTCCACAAATGGAGGGACAAGGTGAGAGGAGAGTACAGATGCGAGAAGGAATACAACGTGACTGCTATCAAAGTGAACTGTGTTTTACGCGATTAGGGGTGTTGAATTTTTTTTTTTTGAAACCAAGCAAGATACCTGCATCTGTCCAATAGAAAATCTAGTTGGCAACTTTTGGACTAATGATTACACCCTAGATGAGCTAGATGGAGGCAAAAGTGTGCAAGGCAGTATTGAATGTGTCTCACTCTCTGTCCATGTGTCACTTCAAATGTTTCTTGACATGTGTACAACCGCGTTGCAAACTTTCATTCATAGGCTAGGGTTTAGCAACCTCATGATGGGTGTAGGGAAAATTCTAGTATCATGTAGTAGCCTAAACTTATCGATGTTACATTGAACTGGGTGAATGGAATATGAATGACAGTCATCCAATATGCTGTAATAGAAACAAGGCCATGCTCATGAAAAACAAAATCGTCCTCCCTCATCATAAAAGGCACTTCCCATAGGCATTCCCATAGACTTAACATGGCCGGTTAGCTAGCTAGCTTTGTAGCACAACAGATTACAAATATCCAACCTTATGTTATTGCCTACCTAATGTTATCTACATCAAAATATCTTTGGGGGTAAATACATTGAGATAAGTCATCCTGTCCGAGAGAGATTTACATGGTTATCAAAATGCCACGCCAGGGTAAGTCTACACGAAACATGGCCCATATTTGAAGTGTTTCTAAAATTCCCTATGGGAACAATTAATGGAGCTTCCACT
The DNA here is from genome assembly GCF_016432855.1 of Salvelinus namaycush. Lineage (NCBI taxonomy): Eukaryota > Metazoa > Chordata > Actinopteri > Salmoniformes > Salmonidae > Salvelinus > Salvelinus namaycush. The sequence continues at coordinate 34,269,247 of NC_052315.1, forward strand.
GTGGGGCTCTATAGGTAGTAGCTGTGGTTCATATTCTATTGATGTGGCTATGTTTTAGGAGCACACAGCACCGGTGCATTAATCAACCAGTGAGTTTACCCTAACTAACTGGACGCCTGTAGCACAGTGATCTGCTTGTCTTAGCTAGTCAAACTGGCTGGTGAGAGGCTGTGTTTGTTTCTTCAATACAGTCCAGTGTTACATAATGTAGCCTTTGGACTATTGTGAAATGTAGTAAGATAAGAGCAGAAAGGGAAAACTCCAAGGCAAAGAGAATCAAATCACTGTTCTAGTTTGTCTATTTATACATTCTCAGCAATTGTTGTCCATCCTGGTCAATGGATTTACATGGAATGTGTGACCAGAATGAGAAGGGAAAAAAACTGTCACTCATGAAGGTGAAATGCAATGACACCAGTTGTTGGGCTGTTTTATAAATGAATCAACTATTCACATTTCCATTGGTTTAGCACATAGATAAATAATTATAATGCCAGTGAGGACTTGTACAGAAAGGTGATGGACAGATTTATGGCAGATCATGAAAGGATACTTCCTCTGTAGTAAGCCCCAAAGAGGACATACAATGGGTGTTTCTCAATATGCATACAACCGTGCTCCACACTCTTGCTCCAAGTATATTCTCCATGGACGTTCTCTTGAGTACGTCCTTGTGAGGACGAGTGTAGAGAATGCATAAAACACTACATTTGAAAGGCACTCGCACTCCCTTACTGTATTACCTCGTGCTGTATCTCCCCATTCACTGAACCTTCTTCCAGCCTGGACAATGGCAACAATAGACAAAACAAGATATACACAAGCAAACATTTTATTTCAAAATTATCCGCTAGATATACAGTATGTGAATCGTTGTAATCTAGCCAGCCAGCTAGCTAGTTAAACAGGCAAAACTGACCTAAAACTAATGTTATGCAAGGTACAGTATATGTCAATTCTTCGTGGGTAGCGAGCTAACAATTCATTGTGGCCAGCTAGCTAGCTAGTTAGCCCAATTGACTTACCCATCCACTGAACCTTCCTTCTTGCCCTTGTCCTGGCTATAGAGACAAAACAAGTTACACAAAGCAAATGTTTTACTTCATAACGATGTGAATCGTAACATTGTCATTCATTCATCTGTTTAGCTGCAATGAATTACATTTTATTTGTGTGTCAAATCACCAATTGGTAACCCATCCCTCATGGGATTAATTGACACAAACAAACATTACAATAATTTACTGTGATAATTAAGTGAGAATTATTTTTCCAGGTATTCTCTGCAGTGCAAATAAATTGTAAATAAGCTTATACAAACAATAATTATAAATTCAGAAAAAAGGCATTTGAACCCAGTCTGGCACAAAGAGAAGATTCATGTGGGAGACAGGCCTATACAGTGAGGGAAAAAAGTATTTGATCCCCTGCTGATTTTGTATGTGTCACGTTCCTGACCTTGTTTTCCTTTTGTATAGTTTTGTTTAGTGGGTCAGGACGTGAGCTGGGTGGGCAGTCTGTGTTGTTTGTTCTATGTTAAGTGTCAGTGTTAATTGACCTTGTATGGCTCTCAATCAGAGGCAGGTGGTTGACGTTTTCCTCTGATTGAGAACCATATATAGGTAGGTTGTTTCACATTGTTTGTTGTGGGTGGTTGTCTTCCGTGTCTGTATGTCTACCACACGGGACTGTTTCGTTTGTCGTTTCGTTTATGTAGTCTGTTCCTGTTCGTGCGTTCTTCGTAGTTTGTAAGTTCTCAAGTCAGGTCTGTCTACATTCGTTTATTTGTTTTGTAGTTTGTTGTAGTGTTTTCGTGTTTCGTCTTTACTTTAATAAATTCATTATGTCATATAACAACGCTGCGCTTTGGTCCAATCCCTACTCCTCCTCTTCGGGACGAAGAGGAGGAGAACGACCGTTACAGAACCACCCACCTAACAAGGATCAAGCAGCGTGAGAGGAACCAGCAGCAGCGGCCAAAAAAACAGGACTCGTGGACTTGGGAGGAAATATTGAACGGAGAAGGACCCTGGGCTAAGGTGGGAGAGAATCGCCGCTCTCGGGAGGCGATGGAGTCAGCGAAAGCCCAGGATCGGTGGTATGAGGAGGCAGCAAGGAGACGTGGCTGGAAACCCGAAAATAAACCCCAAAAATTTCTTGGGGGGGCTAAAAGGGAGAGTGGCGAAGTCAGGTAGGAGACCTGCGCCTACTCCCTGTACTTACCGTGGAGAGCGAGAGTACGGGCAGACACCGTGTTACGCAGTAGAGCGCATGGTGTCTCCTGTACGAGTGCATAGCCCGGTGCGGTACATACCAGCTCCTCGTATCGGCCGGGCTAGATTGAGCATTGAGCCAAGTGCCATGAAGCCGGCTCTACATATCTGGCCACCAGTGCGTCTCCTCGGGCCGGCTTACATGGCACCAGCCTTACGCATGGTGTCCCCGGTTCGCCTACATAGCCCGGTGCGGGTTATTCCACCTCCCCGCACTGGTCGGGCGACGGGGAGCATACAACCAGGTAAGGTTGGGCAGGCTCAGTGCTCAAGGGAGCCAGTACGCCTGCACGGTCCGGTATTTCCGGTGCCACCTCCTCGCTCCAGCCCAGTACCACCAGTGCCTACACCATGCACCAGGTTTCCTGTGCGTCTCCAGAGTCCTGTACGCACTGTTCCTTCTCCCCGTACTCGCCCTGATGTGTGTGCCCTTAGCCCGGTACCTCCAGTTCCGGTACCACGCACCAGGCCTATAGTACGCCTTGAGAGTCCAGTGTGCCCTGTTGTTGTTCCCCGCACTAGCCTGAAGGTGCGTGTCCTTAGCCCGGTACCTCCAGTTCCGGCACCACGCACCAGGCCTACAGTGCGTCTCAGCCGGCCAGAGTCTGCCGTCTGCCCAGCGGCGCCTGAACTGCCCGTCTGCCCAGCGGCGCCTGAACTGCCCGTCTGCCCAACGGTGCCTGAACTGCCCGTCTGCCCAACGCCGTCTGAACTGTCCGTCTGCCAAGCGCCGCATGAACTGCCCGTCTGTACTGAGCCTTCAAAGCCGCCCGTCTGCCATGAGCCTTCAGAGCCGTCCGCCAGACAGGAGCCGCTAGAGCCTACCGCCAGACAGGAGCCGCTAGAGCCTTCCGTCAGACAGGAGCAGCCAGAGCCTTCCGCCAGACAGGATCAGCCAGAGCCGTCCGCCAGCCAGGATCAGCCAGAGCCGTCCGCCAGCCATGACCAGCCAGAGCCGTCCGCCAGCCATGACCAGCCAGAGCCGTCAGCCAGCCATGACCAGCCAGAGCCGTCAGCCAGCCATGACCAGCCAGAGCCGTCAGCCAGCCATGACCAGCCAGAGCCGTCAGCCAGCCATGACCAGCCAGAGCCGTCAGCCAGCCATGACCAGCCAGAGCCGTCAGCCAGCCATGACCAGCCAGAGCCGTCAGCCAGCCATGACCAGCCGGAGCTGCCGTCCCTCAGTCCGGAGCTGCCGTCCCTCAGTCCGGAGCTGCCGTCCCTCAGTCCGGAGCTGCCGTCCCTCAGTCCGGAGCTGCCGTCCCTCAGTCCGGAGCTGCCGTCCCTCAGTCCGGAGCTGCCCCTTATCCCGGTGATGCCCCTTAATTTAGGTGGGTTTATTTGGAGGGTGGTCATTGGGAGGGGGATACGGAAGCGGGGAGTGACTATGGTGGTGTGGGGACAGCGTCCGGAGCCGGAGCCGCCACCGTGGACAGATGCCCACCCAAACCCTCCCCTTGAGGTTGAGTTTTGCGGCCGGAATCCGCATCTTGGGGGGGGGGGGGGGTAATGTCACGTTCCTGACCTTGTTTTCCTTTTGTATAGTTGTGTTTAGTGGGTCAGGACGTGAGCTGGGTGGGCAGTCTGTGTTGTTTGTTCTATGTTAAGTGTTAATTGACCTTGTATGGCTCTCAATCAGAGGCAGGTGGTTGACGTTTTCCTCTGATTGAGAACCATATATAGGTAGGTTGTTTCACATTGTTTGTTGTGGGTGGTTGTCTTCCGTGTCTGTATGTCTACCACACGGGACTGTTTCGTTTGTCGTTTCGTTTATGTAGTCTGTTCCTGTTCGTGCGTTCTTCGTAGTTTGTAAGTTCTCAAGTCAGGTCTGTCTATATTCGTTTATTTGTTTTGTAGTTTGTTGTAGTGTTTTCGTGTTTCGTCTTTACTTTAATAAATTCATTATGTCATATAACAACGCTGCGCTTTGGTCCAATCCCTACTCCTCCTCTTCGGACGAAGAGGAGGAGAACGACCGTTACAGTATGTTTGCCCACTGACAAAGAAATGATCAGTCTATAATTTTAATGGTAGTTTTATTTGAACAGTGAGAGACAGAATAACAACAAAAAAATTCAGAAAAACACATGTCAAAAATTTTATAAATTAATTTGCATTTTAATGAGGGAAATAAGTATTTGACCCCCCTCTCAATCAGAAAGATTTCTGGCTCCCAGGTGTCTTTTATACAGGTAACGAGCTGAGATTAGGATCACACTCTTAAAGGGAGTGCTCCTAATCTCAGCTTGTTACCTGTATAAAAGACACCTGTCCACAGAAGCAATCAATCAATCAGATTCCAAACTCTCCACCATGGCCAAGACCAAAGAACTCTCCAAGGATGTCAGAGACAAGATTGTAGACCTACACAAGGCTGGAATGGGCTACAAGACCATCGCCAAGCAGCTTGGTGAGAAGGTGACAACAGTTGGTGCGATTATTCGCAAATGGAAGAAACACAAAAGAACTGTCAATCTCCCTCGGCCTGGGGCTCCATGCAAGATCCCACTTCGTGGAGTTGCAATGATCATGAGAACGGTGAGAAATCAGCCCAGAACTACACGGGAGGATCTTGTCAATGATCTCAAGGCAGCTGGGGCCATAGTCACCAAGAAAACAATTGGTAACACACTACGCCGTGAAGGACTGAAATCCTGCAGCGCCCGCAAGGTCCAACTGCTCAAGAAAGCACATATACATGCCCGTCTGAAGTTTGCCAATGAACATCTGAATGATTCATAGGACAACTGGGTGAAAGTGTTGTGGTCAGATGAGACCAAAATGGAGCTCTTTGGCATCAACTCAACTCGCCGTGTTTGGGGGAGGAGGAATGCTGCCTATGACCCCAAGAACACCATCCCCACCGTCAAACATGGAGGTGGAAAAATTATGCTTTGGGGGTGTTTTTCTGCTAAGGGGACAGGACAACTTCACCGCATCAAAGGGACGATGGACGGGGCCATGTACCGTCAAACCTTGGGTGAGAACCTCCTTCCCTCAGCCAGGGCATTGAAAATGGGTCGTGGATGGCTTTTCCAGCATGATAATGACCCAAAACACACGGCCAAGGCAACAAAGGAGTGGCTCAAGAAGAAGCACATTAAGGTCCTGGAGTGGCCTAGCCAGTCTCCAGACCTTAATCCCATAGGAAATCTGTGGAGGGAGCTGAAGGTTCGAGTTGCCAAACGTCAGCCTCGAAACCTTAATGAATTGGAGAAGATCTGCAAAGAGGAGTGGGACAAAATCCCTCCTGAGATGTGTGCAAACCTGGTGGCCAACTACAAGAAACGTCTGACCTCTGATTGCCAACAAGGGTTTTGCCACCAAGTACTAAGTCATGTTTTGCAGAGGGGACAAATACTTATTTTCCTCATTAAAATGCAAATCAATTTATAAAATTTGACATGTTTTTCTGGATTTTTGTTGTTGTTATTCTGTCTCTCACAGTTCAAATAAACCTACCATTAAAATTATAGATGGATCATTTATTTGTCAGTGGGCAAACATACAAAATCAGCCGGGTATCAAATAATTTTTTCCCTCACTGTATACAGTTGTGGTCAAAAGTTGAGAATGACACAAATATTAATTTTCAAAGTCTGCTGCCTCAGTTTGTATGATGGCAATTTGCATATACTCCAGAATGTTATGAAGAGTGAACAGATGAATTGCAATTAATTGCAAAGTCCCTATTTGCCATGCAAATGAACTGAATCCCCCAAAAACATTTCAACTGCATTTCAGCCCTGCCAAAAAAGGACCAGCTGACATGTCAGTGATTCTCTCGTTAACACAGGTGTGAGTGTTGACGAGGACAAGGCTGGAGATCACTCTGTCATGCTGATGGAGTTCGAATAACAGACTGGAAGCTTCAAAAGGAGGGTGGTGCTTGGAATCATTGTTCTTCCTCTGTCAGTCATGGTTACCTCCAAGGAAACACGTGCCGTCATCATTGCTTTGCACAAAAAGGGCTTCACAGGCAGGGATATTGCTGCTAGTAAGATTGCACCTAAATCAACCATTTATCAGATCATCAAGAACTTTAAGGAGAGCGGTTCAATTGTTGTGAAGGCTTCAAGGTGCCCAAGAAAGTCCAGCAAGCGCCAGGACCATCTCCTAAAGTTGATTCAGCAGTACCAGTACAGAGCTTGCTCAGGAATGGCAGCAGGCAGGTGTGAGTGCATCTGCACGCACAGTGAGGCGAAGACTTTTGGAGGATGGCCTGGTGTCAAGAAGGGCAGCAAAGAAACCACTTCTCTCCAGGAAAAACATCAGGGACAGGCTGATATTCTGCAAAAGGTACAGGGATTGGACTGCTGAGGACTGGGGTAAAGTCACTTTCTCTGATGAATCCCCTTTCCGATTGTTTGGGGCATCCGGAAAAAAGCTTGTCCGGAGAAGACAAGGTGAGCGCTACCATCAGTCATGTGTCATGCCAACAGTAAAGCATTCTGAGAACATTCATGTGTGGGGTTGCTTCTCAGCCAAGGGAGTGGGCTCACTTACAATAGTGCCTAAGAACACAGCCATGAATAAAGAATGGTACCAACACATCCTCCGAGAGCAACTTCTCCCAACCATCCAGGAACAGTTTGGTGACGAACAATGCCTTTTCCAGCATGATGGAGCACCTTGCCATAAGGCAAAAGTGATAACTAAGTGGCTCGGAGAACAAAACATCGATATTTTGCATCCATGGCCAGGAAACTCCTCAGACCTTAAACCCATTGAGAACTTGTGGTCAATCCTCAAGAGGCGGGTAGACAAACAAAAACCCACAAATTCTGACAAACTCCAAGCATTGATTATGCAAGAATGGGCTGCCATCAGTCAGGATGTGGCACAGAAGTTAATTGACAGCATGCCAGGGCGGATTGCAGAGGTCTTGAAAAATGGTCAACACTGCAAATATTGACTCTTTGCATCAACTTCATGTAATTATCAATAAAAGCCTTTGACACTTATGAAATGCTTGTAATTATAATTCAGTGTTCCATAGTAACATCTGACACATATCTAAAGACAATGAAGCAGCAAACTTTGTCGAAATTAATATTTGTGTCATTCTCAAAACTTTTGGCCACGACTGTACACACGTGCCTGTAAGGTTCTGCTTTTCTTTGTCAACCTTGTGTTCTTTTTCTTTGTGTCTTTCATTTTTGTTCTTTGATTTCACCTGTGTTCGTTTCTCACCTGGTCTCATCAGCTCCCTATTTAGTTCAGTTAATTCTGTTTGTATGGTTGTGAGGTGTTGTTTGTTTTTGACCATTGCCTGCGACCACGATTCCGGCAAAGGCTTAACAAACATCTGCCGCGCTTTGCATGTGAATCTACACCTTTTTCTCCTTGAGTATTCATTAGTGTCATTTGTCACAGAAGCAAATTTTTATAATTGAATTATAGGTAGCCCTTTTATTCCAGGCTTTATCTAAATATTCCACAAATGGAAATACACAATGGACAAAAAGAATCAGTTTCTTTTCATCGCTCACCCACATAATGCCAGGGTATATCTTGTGTGCTTTCTGTAATAAGATCAAGCATATATCGTGGTAGAAAGGGCAATAGAGGATCAAATTAGTTTAATTCTCAATTTCTTTGAGGTCACAAGCGTTAGTCTTTCCTCTTCCATTTCACCAAAATACTGCCTGTTTCAATACGCAGGGGTAATATCCCTGATGTTAACTGTGCACTTGGCGATCTCTTGCATTTAGATAGGTTATACATAATATACAGTGCATTCGAAAGTATTCAGAGCTCTTGACTTTCCACATTGTGTTACGGTACAGCTTTATTCTAAAATGGATTTCATTTTTTCCCTTATCAATCTACACACAATACCCCATAATGACAAAGCGAAAACAGGTTTTTGTAAAATTTACATAAGTATTCAGACCCTTTCCTATGAGACTCGAAATTGAGCTCAGGTTCATCCTGTTTCCATTGATCATTGAGATGTTTCTACAACTTGGAGTCCACCTGTGTTAAATACAATTGATTGGAGAGGATTTGTAAAGGCACACACCTGTCTATGTAAGGTTCCACTGTTGACAGTGCATGTCAGAGAAAAAACCAAGACATGAGGTCGAAGGAATTGTCTGTAGAGCTCCGAGACAGGATTGTGTTGATACACAGATCTGGGGAAGGGTATCAAAACATTTCTACAGCACTGAAAGTTCAAGAACACAGTGGCCTCCATCATTCTTAAATGGAAGAAGTTTGGAACCCCCAAGACTCTTCCTAGAGCTGACCGCCCAGCCAAACTGAGCAATCGAGAGAGAAGGGCATTGGTAAGAGATGACCAAGATACTGATGGTCACTGACAGAGCGTCAGAGTTCCTCTGCGGAGATGGGAGAATCTTCCAGAAGGACAACCATCTATGCAGCACTCCATCAATCAAGCCACTCAGTAAAAGGCACATTACAGTCCACTTGGAGTTGGGCAAAAGGCACCTAAAGGACTCAGACCAAGATTCTCTGGTCTGATGAAACCAAGAGTTAACACTTTGGCCTGAATGCCAAGCGTCACGTCTGGAGGAACTTGGCACCATCCCTACGGTGAAGCATATTGTTGGCAGCCTCATGCTGTGGGGATGTTTTTCAGCAGCATGGACTTGGAGACTAGTCAGGATCGAGGGAAAAGATGAACAGAGCAAAGTACAAAGAGATCCTTGATGATAACCTGCTCCAGAGTGCTCAGGACTTCAGACTGGGGCGAAGGTTCACCTTCCAACAGGACAACGACCCTACGCACACAGCCAAGACAACACAGGAGTGGCTTCGGGACAAGTCTCTGAATGTTCTTTAGTGGCCCAGACAGAGCCCGGACTTGAACCCGATCGAACATCTCTGGAGAGACCTGAAAATAGCTGTGCAGTGACGCTCCCCATCCAACCTGAGAGCTTGAGAGGATCTGCAGAGAAGAATGGGAGAAACTCCCCAAATACAGGTGTGCCAAGCTTGTAGCATCATACCCAAGAAGACTTGAGGCTGCAATTGGTGCCAAAGCTGCTTCAATAAAGTACTGAGTAAAAAGTGTCTGAATACTTATGTAAATGTAATTTCAGTAAAAAAATACATTAGCAGAATGTCTAAACCTGTTTTTGCTTTGTCATTATGGCATATATTGTGTTGATTAATGAGGGGGGAAAAACAATTGAATCAATCTTAGAGTAAGGCTGTAACGTAACAAAATGTGGAAAAGTTAAGGGGTCTGAATACTTTCTGAATGAACAAACAAATTCACCCTTAAACCCAAATTGAGAACCTTTTGTTTGATTATGATTCATCTCCTCCACTCATTTTTTCATATTGCATCAGTTTTTTTTATATCTACATTAAATTTGGTTTTCGTACAGATGTTCCGTCTGACTGGTATATAGTTTAACAGGCAAAAATTAACTAAAACCAATGTTATCCAAGTTAGTTGTCAATTCTTCATGGGTAGCTAGCTGACTGTTCTTTGTGGCTATAAGGCTAGCTAACAGTAGTAGCTAACCAGTTAGATAAATTGACTTACTATGAGCTTGTGAGCATCGCACACTACAGTGGGAATTGTAGGCAGGTAACCATGCAAAAATGAACACAGAATGTATTTATTAACATATCAAGATAAAATATTGTAGTCAGGCAACATATGAGATGTGAATAGGCAACATTTCATGCGAAGTCAGTGTATTTTCTCTCGCTTCAGCTCAAATAATGTCTGACATTGATTTCAAGAATTTGTCATTTTTTACGTGGTTGTATCATATTCCCTTGAAGCTTGTGTCAATGCATGCTTCAAAATATGTACAAACGGAGTACGCATTCGAGACATGCCCAACATAGCCATTTATTACGGTTTCCAGTAGTACTGAGATAGCACAATTAACTTTTGTTTCAAAACCACAGGCAGAACATTAACACAAATTCCATCTCACATCTGTGCTTATGGATATCTGCCCAAGACACTGAAAGGGGAATTAACTCTTAGAAGGGTCTTGTCCCATAGGTTAATAACTACTGAAAGGGCCTAGGGTCTGTGGATTCACATACAGTAGAAGGGCTGTTAATGCATTTATACAGGTAACTGCCAAAATAAAGGAAACACCAACAAAGTGGGTTAATAGGGCGTTAGGCCACCACGAGCCACCAGAACAGCTTCAATGCGCTTTGGCATAGATTCTACAAGTGTCTGGAACTCTATTGGAGGGAAGCGATGCCATTCTTCCATGAGAAATTCCATCATTTGGTGTTTTGTTCATGGTGATGGAAAAACACTGTCTCAGGCCCCACTCCAGAATCTCCCATAAGTGTTCAATTGGGTTGAGATCCGGTGACAAATCCACACACAGCTTTTTTTACATGGATTTTCAGGACTTTTTGGAGAGTAAAAATGTATTCCCATAGAGCCCCAGAGTGGAGTTGTCATAATACCCATAAAACCTAGAGGTCAAACAGGGAAATGGTTCCTATCGTTTTTCCACCATTAATTTTTCCCATAGGCTCACCCTGGCGTGACATTTTTGATAACTGTGTAAATCATGTAATCTCTCTCAGACATGGTGATTTATCAATATAGTCGGATCTATTTACTCAGATTCGTAAATGCTAATTAGCATCAAAGTACACATTATGCATACCTACAAATCCCTGCACGTCATCTCCAGCCGATACCTTTGCTAAAAAGTATTATGTCAATTTAAAACTTGCACAAGACAGTTCACAGAATTGTCCATTTAAAGAAAAGTAGCCTATTTACTAATTACAATACTGAACAAAAATATAAACGCAACATCTAAGTGCTGGTCCCATGTTTCATGAGCGGAAGTAAAAGATCCCAGAAATGTTCCATATGCACAAAAATCTTACTTCTCTCAAATGTGCATAAATGTGTTTACAACCCTGTCAGTGAGCATTTCTCCATTGCCAAGATAATCCAGCCACCTGACAGGTGTGGCATATCAAGAAGCTGATTAAACAGCATGATCATTACACAGGTTCACCTTGTGCTGGGGTCAATAAAACGCCAATAAATGTGCCATTTTGTCACACAACACAATGCCACAGATGTCAAAAATTTTGAAGGAGCGTGCAATTGGCATGTTGACTGCAGGAATGTCAGACGAGAGCTGATGCCAGATAATCTAATGTCATTTTCTCTACCATAAGCCTCTTCCAATGTCATTTTAGAGAATTTATGTCCAACAGAATGTCCAACTGGCCTCACAACGTTTATGGCGTTGTGTGAACAAGCGGTTTGCTGATGTCAACGTTGTGAACAGAGCGCCCCAAGGTGGCAGTGGGGTTATGGTATTGGCAGGCATAAGCTACGGACAATGAACACAATTGCATTTTATCGATGGCAATTTGAATGCACAGAAATACGAGATCCTGAGGCCCATTGTTGTGCCGTTCATCCGCTGGCATCACCTCATGTTTCAGCATGATACTGCACGGCCCCATGTTGCAAGGATCTGTACACAATTCCAGGAAGCTGAAAATGTCGCAGTTCTTCCATAGCCTGCATACTTACCAGACATGTCACCCATTGAGCATGTTTGGGATACTCTGGATCGACGTGTACGACAGCGTGTTCCAGTTCCTGCAAATATCCAGCAACTTCGCACAGCCATTGAAAAGGAATGGGACAACATTCCAGAGTCAACAGCCTGATCAACTCTATGTGAAGGTGATGTGTCGCGCTACATGAAGCAAATGGGGGTCACACCAGATACTGACTGGTTTTCTGATCCACACCCCTACCTTTTTTAAAAGGTATCTGTGACCAACAGATGCACATCTGTATTCCCAGTCATGAAATTGACTGATTTCCTTATATGAACTGTAACTCAGTAAAATCTTTGAAATTGTTGCATTTTTATTTGTTCAGTGTTCACTAGCCAACATTAGAAAGTTAATCCAAAGATTCTTACATTTGCCTCGATTAAGCAGTCTCATCCAGATTATTATGGCGTTTGTAGTTCTTTATGATAGCCACATTAGCATTTCATTTTTGGGGGGTAAATACACGTGAATAAATCTAATCAATTGTCACATGTGCCAAATACAACAGGTGTAGACGTTACAGTGTAATGATTACTTACAAGCCCTTAACCAACAATACAGTTTTAAGAAAAAAAGTATTTACTAAAATAAATTGAAGCAAAAAAATTACAAAATAAGAAATATATTGATAGGTCAGAGATTTACAAAACATCACGCCAGGGCAAGCCTACACGAAACACAGCCCTTACTTTACGTGTTTCTAAAATCCTCTATGGGAAAAATGAGTGGTGGAAAAACGATTGGAACCATTTCCCTGTTTGACCGCTAGGTTTTATTGGTATTATAACTCATCTATTCAAAATCCTAATTTCCCCTAACCATAACCCCAAAGCCTAAAATGGCATTTTAACAAATGCAAGACACTTCTCAAAATTTCTCGTTGTCCTGATAACGCCTTTGAGACCCCTCTTTCAAAGTCACTGAGATCTGTTGTTCTGGCCACGGTAGCCAAAAGTAATGGGCAACTGGGCATTTTTGTACATGACCCTAAGCATGATGGGATGTTAATCGCTTAATTAACTCAGGAACCACACCTGTGTGGAAGCATCTGCTTTTAATATACTGTAGCGACCCGCACAGACAGCTGTGTGTTATGTGTTAGGCTAGTAGGTGGTTGTGTTGTACTTACTAGTACCCAGTGTTCGCGGGGTCCGACATGCCAATCAACCTGCTATCTGCCAATCACGGGAATGCCTGGAATGTTCTGATGCCGGGCATCCTGGCGGTTGGCGGAGTGGCGTGGAGGGGGGTTGGGCAGGGGGATGGAGCATAGGAAGTTAAGACCAGGTTTAGCCTTTGTTCTCTCTCTTACGTCTGGCCTTCACAAGAGAAGGTCACGGTTGGCTTGTGGGTTCTTTCATTTATTTGGCGTGTGCTACGGCCAAACAGTAGCCTGTGTAAAGTGGGTTAATAAACCGTCAATTCGTAAACTCAATCCTCAATCTGGACAATTGTTCCTTTATGATCTAGTCAGGTCATTACAATGCTTTGTATCCCTCATTTACTCAGGTGTTTCCTTTATTTTGGCAGTTACCTGTACATCTACATATGCTAAATATGAATATTCTACTACAGGGATGGGCACCTCCAATCCTTGGGGACCTGATTGGTCTCACACTTTTGCCCCCAGCCCCAGCTAACACATCTGACTCCAATAATCAACTAATCATGATCTATAGCTTAGAATGCAATTAGTTTAATCAGCTGTGTTGGCTAGGGATGGGGAAAAAGTGTAACACCACTCCAGCCACCGAGGACTGGAGTTACCCATTCCTGTTCTACGAGCTAGTCACCATCACTAATGGTGGAGTCTGACTTCTAAAGTTATTTCCTCTTTTGTCTACTCATCCAAAGCCTAAACATCTTTGAATGCCCCTACTTCCTCCGATCCCAAGGGATCCATCTCATGTTTCCAAGGCCATAGCTCATCTGCTACATGCTCCTGCATCATGTAACACTGGATGTAGTCCCTTGGGAGGAGAAGTGAAATGGTAACCCGATTCCACCTGCTGACACAGGCACTGCTCCCCTGCTCAGACATTGCATGCATCACCAATGGTTGCGTGCCACGTCATCGACTGTGTCATCAACTGACCGATTGCTATAACATAATGATGTGGTTAGCTGAAACTTAAAATACCTATCCACGCATTGTAAGATCTGGCATGCGTCAGCAACGCCTGGGCAGAGGAACGCGCCCAAAGACTGGTGCTTTGCTAATTATGTTAGACAGACAAATTGTGTTATTGACACAACCAATTTGAATAATTCATGATCTGACACACTACAGTGCTATCACCTTGCAATACAACTACCAGTACCAGACCTTGCTATGACAACTGGACTTCAATATCAGACTTCATTTAAAATCTCTACTTTCTAGAACCGAATTTCTAACATGATTCGATTAGCTTTTTTCTTTCTCCTTTTAAAGTGAATTGAGTTTTACAACTTTATTTTGGCATATGACCTTGACATACTTAAGACCCTATAAATCAGAAATGCACCTTCCAATTATGCCTTTATATTGAATGAGGGATGATAATAAGACAGGGCTTACCACTTTCACTATAATTAAGCAAGGGGTGTGCACTATACCATCTAGATGTTGACATATGGTATGGGAATTGTGGAGCTCTCCTCCGAACTCCCGAATTCAAGTCAACCTACTGCTCCCTCTGCTAAACATAATCAATTAAGTGAGCCCATGTCATGCACGCTCCATTGTGTGCTATGGGGTCACAGGTATCAACTGGAGAACCAATTTAACTTTCCTTCTGAGTGACTCTTGCGTAAGCTGAAGGCATCAGTAATTTACAGGTGTAACTCACAGGTGGACCAGATTACATTTCTTGCCAGTTTGGAGGGATTTGAATACCCTCCCAAGTTCACAAATCCTAGGGCTTGAGTTGACTTAGATAATAAACTTTAATTCACTGTAGTAACACTGCCCTGGGAGAGAACAGCTGTCAAGTGTGAACCGACAGGAATATATACAGTACCAGTCAAAAGTTTGGACACACCTACTCCTTCAAGGGGTTTTCTTTATTTTTACTATTTTGTAGATTGTAGAATAATAGTGAATACATCAACACTATGAAATAACAAATATGGAATCATGTAGTAACCAAAAAAGTGTTAAACAAATCAAAAAAAAATTTTAAATATTTTTGATTCTTCAAAAGTAGCCACCCTTTGCCTTGATGACAGCTTTGCGCACTCTTGGCATTCTCTCAACTAGCTTCACCTGGAATGCTTTTCCAACAGTCTTGAAGGAGTTCCCACATATGATGAGCACTTGTTGGCTGCTCTACTTTAACTCTGGAGTCTAACTCATCAATTGGGTTGAGGTTGGGTGATTGTGTAAGCCAGGTCATCTGATGCCACACTCCATCACTCTCCTTCTTGGCCAAATAGCCCTTACACAGTCTGGAGGTGTGTTGGGTCATTGTCCTGTTGAAAAACAAATGACAGTCCTACTAAAGCGCAAACCAGATGGGATGGCGTATCGCTGCAGAATGCTGTGGTAGCCGTGCTGGTTAAGTGTGCCTTGAATTCTAAATAAATCACTGACTGTGTAACCAGCAAAGCACCCCCACACCATCACACTTCCTCCTCCATGCTTCATGGTGGGAACCACACATGCAGAGATCATCCGTTCACCTACTCTGCGTCTCACAAAGATGGTCTCATCAGACCAAAGGACAGATCTCCACCGGTCTATTGCCCATTGCTCGTGTTTCTTGGCTCAAGCAAGTCTCTTCTTCTTATTGGTGTCCTTTAGTAGTGGTTTCTTTGCAGCAATTCGACCATGAAGGCCTGATTCACACAGTCTCCTCTGAACAGTTGATGTTGAGATGTGTCTGTTACTTGAACTCTGTGAAGCATTTATTTGGGCTGCAATTTCTGAGGCTGGTAACTCTAATGAACTTACCCTTTGCAGCATAGGTAACTCTGGGTCTTCCTTTCCTGTGGTGGTCCTATGAGAGCCAGTTTCATCATAGCGCTTGATGGTTTTTGCGACTGCACTTGAATAAACGTTCAAAGTTTTATAATGTTTCGTATTGACTGACCTTCATGTCTCAAAGTAATGATGGATTGTCGTTTCGCTTTGCTAATTTGAGCTGTTCTTGCCATAATATGGACTTGGTCTTTTACCAAATAGGGCTATCTTCTGTATACCAACCATACCTTGTCACAACACAACTGATTGGCTCAAATGCATTAAGAAGGAAAGACATTTCTCAAATTCACTTTTAACAAGGCACACCTGTTAATTGAAATGCATTCCAGGTGACTACTTCATGGAGCTGGTTGAGAGAATGCCAAAAATGTGCAAAGCTGTCATCAAGGCAAAGGGTGGTTACTTTGAAGAATCTCAAATATAAAATATATTTAGATTTGTTTACACTTTTTTTGGTTACTACAGGATTCCATATTTGCTATTTAGTAGTTTGATGTCTTCAATATTATTCTGCAATGTAGAAAACCGTAAAAATAAAGAAAAACCCTTGAATGAGTAGGTGTCCAAACTTTTGACTGGTACTGTACACACACACACACACACACACACACACACACACACACACACACACACACACACACACACACACACACACACACACACACACACACACACACACACACACACACACACACACACACACACACACACACACACACACACGACCAAAAGTATGTGGACACCTGCTTGTCAAACATCTCATTCCAAAATCATGGCCATTAATATGGAGTTGGTCCCCCTTTGCTGCTATAACAGCCTCCACTCTTCTGGGAAGGCTTTCCACTAGATATTGGAAAATTGCTGCGGGGACTTGCTTCCATTCAGCCACAAGAGCATTAGTGAGGTTTGGCACTGATGTTGGGCGATTAGTCCTGGCTCCCAGTCGGCGTTCCAATTTAGCCCAAAGGTGTTTGATGGGGTTGAGGTCAGGGCTCGGTGCAGGCCAGTCAAGTTCTTCCACACGGATTCAACAAACCATTTCTTTATGGACCTTGCTTTGTGCATGGGGGCACTGTCATACTGAAACAAGAAAGGGCCTTCCCACAAAGTTGGAAGCACAGAATCGTCTGTAATGTCATTGTATGCTGCAGCATTAAGATTTTCCTTCAATGGAACTAAGTGAACAGACCATTATTCCTCCTCCGCTAAACTGTACATTTGGCACTATGTATTGTGGCAGGTAGTGTTCTCCTGGCATTCGCCAAACCCAGATTTGTCCGTCGGACTGCCAGATGGTGAAGCATGATTCATCACTCCAGTGTCATGATGTGACTATCATTAATGTGATTACTGCTATTTATTTCATAATTACCTACTACGTTTAAATATTACTCGATTAAATTAATCATATAACAATGAACTCATTAGGAATTTGGGGCACCACGGGAGAAGTTCTTTACCGAGTTACTATCTTCCGACTTAAAGTCTGGTTCATCCTTGGGAGCTATTTCCAAACGCCTGAAGGTACCATGTTCATCTGTACAAACAATAGTACGCAAGTATTAAAACCATGGGAACACGCAGCCGTCATACCGCTCAGGATAGAGACGCATTATGTCTCCTAGAGATGAACGTACTTTGGTGCGAAAAGTGCAAATCAATCCCAGAACAACAGCAAAGGACCTTGTGAAGATGCTGGAGGGAATGGATACAAAAGTATCTATATCCACAGTAAAACGAGTCCTATATCGACATAACCTGAAAGGCCGCTCAGCAAGGAAGAAGCCACTGCTCCAAAACCGCCATAAAAAGCCAGACTACGGTTTGCAACTGCACATGGGGACAAAGATCGTACTTTTTGTAGAAATGTCCTCTGGTCTGATAAAACAAAATCAGAACTGTTTGGCCATAATGTCCATATTTTTGGAGGAAAAAGGGGGACGCTTGCAAGCCAAAGAACACCATCCCAACCGTGAAGCATAGGGGTGGCAGCATCATGTTGGGTGGGTGCTTTGTTGCAGGAGGGACTGGTGCACGTCACAAAATAGATGGCATCATGAGGAAGGAAAATTATCAACATCTCAAGACATCAGTCAGGAAGTTAAAGCTTGGTCGCAAATGGGTCTTCCAAATGGGCAATGACCCCAAGCATACTTCTAAAGTTGTTGCAAAATGGCTTAAGGACAACAAAGTCAAGGTATTAGTGTGGCCATCACAAAGCCCTGACCTCAATCCTGTAGAAAATGTATGGGCCGAACTGAAAAACTGTGTGCGAGCAAGGAGGCCTACAAGCCTGACTCAGTTACACCAGCTCTGTCAGGAAGAATGGGCCAAAATTCACCCAACTTATTGTTGGAAGCTTGTGGAAGGCTACCTGAGACGTTTGACCCAAGTTAAACAATTTAAAGGCAATGCTACCAAATACTAATTGAGTGTATGTAAACTTCTGACCCACTGGGAATGTGATGAAAGAAATGAAAGCTGAAATAAATCATTCCCTCTACTATTATTCTGACATTTCACATTCTTAAAATAAAGTGGTGATCCTAACGGACCCAAGACAGGGAATTTTTACTAGGATTAAATGTCAGGAATGGTGAAACTGAGTTTAAATGTATTTGGCTACGGTGTATGTAAACTTCCGACTTCAAATGTGTGTATATATATATATATATATATATATATATATATATACACTGCTCAAAAAAATAAAGGGAACACTTAAACAACACAATGTAACTCCAAGTCAATCACACTTCTGTGAAATCAAACTGTCCACTTAGGAAGCAACACTGATTGACAATAAATTGCACATGCTGTTGTGCAAATGGAATAGACAACAGGTGGAAATTATAGGCAATTAGCAAGACACGCCAATAAAGGAGTGGTTCTGCAGGTGGTGACCACAGACCACTTCTCAGTTCCTATGCTTCCTGGCTGATGTTTTGGTCACTTTTGAATGCTGGCGTTGCTCTCACTCTAGTGGTAGCATGAGACGGAGTCTACAACCCACACAAGTGGCTCAGGTAGTGCAGCTCATCCAGGATGGCACATCAATGCGAGCTGTGGCAAGAAGGTTTGCTGTGTCTGTCAGCGTAGTGTCCAGAGCATGGAGGCGCTACCAGGAGACAGGCCAGTACATCAGGAGACATGGAGGAGGCCGTAGGAGGGCAACAACCCAGCAGCAGGACCGCTACCTCCGCCTTTGTGCAAGTAGGAGCAGGAGGAGCACTGCCAGAGCCTCCAGCAGGCCACAAATGACCTCCAGCAGGCCACAAATGTGCATGTGTCTGCTCAAACGGTCAGAAACAGACTCCATGAGGGTGGTATGAGGGCCCGACGTCCACAGGTAGGGGTTGTGCTTACAGCCCAACACCGTGCAGGACGTTTGGCATTTGCCAGAGAACACCAAGATTGGCAAATTCGCCACTGGCGCCCTGTGCTCTTCACAGATGAAAGCAGGTTCACACTGAGCACATGTGACAGACGTGACAGAGTCTGGAGACGCCGTGGAGAACGTTCTGCTGCCTGCAACATCCTCCAGCATGACCGATTTGGCGGTGGGTCAGTCATGGTGTGGGGTGGCATTTCTTTGGGGGGGGCGCACAGCCCTCCATGTGCTCGCCAGAGGTAGCCTGACTGCCATTAGGTACCGAGATGAGATCCTCAGACCCCTTGTGAGACCATATGCTGGTGCGGTTGGCCCTGGGTTCCTCCTAATGCAAGACAATGCTAGACCTCATGTGGCTGGAGTGTGTCAGCAGTTCCTGCAAGAGGAAGGCATTGATGCTATGGACTGGCCCGTCCGTTCCCCAGACCTGAATCCAATTGAGCACATCTGGGACATCATGTCTGGCTCCATCCACCAACGCCACGTTGCACCACAGACTGTCCAGGAGTTGGCGGATGCTTTAGTCCAGGTCTGGGAGGAGATCCCTCAGGAGACCATCCGCCACCTCATCAGGAGCATGCCCAGGCGTTGTAGGGAGGTCATACAGGCACGGGGAGGCCACACACACTACTGAGCCTCATTTTGACTTGTTTTAAGGACATTACATCAAAGTTGGATCAGCCTGTAGTGTGGTTTTCCACTTTAATTTTGAGTGTGACTCCAAATCCAGACCTCCATTGGTTGATAAATTTGATTTCCATTGATAATTTTTGTGTGATTTTGTTGTCAGCACATTCAACTATGTAAAGAAAAAAGTATTTAATAAGAATATTTCATTCATTCAGATCTAGGATGTGTTATTTTAGTGTTCCCTTTATTTTTTTGAGCAGTGTATATATATATATATATATATATACACACACACAGTACCAATAAAAAGTTTGGACACACCTACTCATTCCAGGGTTACCTCTGCTGCAGAGGATAAGTTCATTACAGTTACCAGCCCCAGAAATTGAAGCCCAAATAAATGCTTCACAGAGTTCAAGAAAGACACATCTCAACATCAACTGTTCAGAGGAGACAGCGTCAATCAGGCCTTCATGGTCAAATTGCTGCAATGAAACCACTACTAAAGGACAGCAATAAGAAGAAGATACTTGCTTGGGCCAAGAAACACGAGCAATGGGCAATAGACCAGTGGAAATCTGTCCTTTGGCCTGACGATTTTTGGTTCCAACCGCCCTGTCTTTGTGAGACGCAGAGTAGGTGAACGGATGATCTCTGCATGTGTGGTTCCCACCGTGAAGCATGGAGGAGGTGTGAGGGTGCTTTGCTGGTTACACTGTCTGTGATTTATTTAGAAATCAAGGCACACTGAACCAGCATGGCTACCATAGCATTCTGCAGCGATACACCATCCCATCTGGTTTGCGCTTAGTGTGACCATCATTTGTTTTTCAACAGGACAATGACCCAACACACCTTCAGGCTATTTGACCAAGACAAAGAGTGATGGAGTGCAGCATCAGATGACTTATCCTCCACAATCAGCTAGGCTGTCATCAAGGCAAAGGGTGGCTACTTTGAAGAATCTAAAATATATTTTGATATGTTTAACACTTTTTTTGGTTACTACATGATTCCATATGTTATTTCATAGTTTTGATGTCTTCACTATTATTCTACAATGTAGAATAGTAAAATAGTAAAAATAAAGAAAAACTTTTGACTGGTGCTCTAACTAGCTATCTATCTAGCTTAGAACACAGAGACAGTTCCCTGTCGATCAGATAACAGAAATTGGTTGTCTTCTAATACATATTGCAGGTGAAGTCACCAATCAATATACCGTCCAATCAATCAAGATGTAACCGAAACAACTTAAAACTTAGTTGTGGTATTGGAAAATGACTGGCACATGGAGAATGACTTCAGACAACCATTCTGGTGATGTCAACAACATGAGTGATATGATACGCACTGACCCAGCATATTTACACACAATCAAAGTGAGATGTTGATGCAGATATTTAGGCTATCCATCCCTATTGCTCCAGTCTGGGTGTGATTAAAGGTTTGTGTATGTGTGTGTATTTGTTTTTGGCAGGGAGACAGATATTCCAGCCTGGGCCCCCTTACTCTACCAGCTGCAGCTCCTGGACATCAGAGAGAAGCCCGACCCTCTGATTCTCCCCATTTCGGACCGTATGCGCATAGCAAACCAGAAACGAGAGCGTGGGAACTTCCACTTCCAGAGGGAGGAGTACAGCATGGCTGCCAGGGCCTACTGGATGGCTCTTGATGTCCTTACTACACATACTAGAGGTAATCCTTTCTTTCAATACGTGTGTCACGCTACTCACGCACGCAAGCACAGGGGCACGTGCCCCCTCAGATTTGTCCTGTTAATAAATAAATACACGTTTTTTCTGTAATACTACTAGCCATCTACAGATGTAGGATCTTAATTTGAGCCAGTTTGCTAAATCAGGAAAATAATCCTGTGGGAATAGGAAATGTGAATTATTATGTGGAATATAATGAATGAACATTTTTGTAGGGTTCGATACATTTTTCGTAAGGGAAAATCAAATGTAATTTCAAATTGGAAATTACAAACTTCAGAAGACTTTTTAAACCTCATATACACTACACATTTTAAAATGTCATGCATTGCAGTTAAGTTCTCCTGCAACAGGGTGATCAGATGAAGTTCCTACATCTGTAGTAATTTTATGAAGTTGGCTTTAGCTAGCCGAGATAGGTTTCCAATCCCTCAACCTCATAACTAGCTACCAAGAAGACATTTCAGGATATCAATCAAGTTAGAGTAGCTAGCTTGTCTAACTATCTTAACTGGCATGCCTGCTGGCAAGGTTGGTAGACTTTAGAAAAGCAAACAATCACTAAATGTACTGAATAAGACTCACATTTTTCTTTTACAGATGCAGAGAAGCATATTTATTTTTATTTTTTATATACCAATTTTAGTATAGAATTAAGCATAATGATTATGACTCTAGATTGCAGGAAAAGGCTGTTTCAGGTGTTTAAAAAATGATAAATTCTGCAACTTCCGTCCCACCCCCAGCCATCCTCACGTACTTTGTGCCCCCTCAGATTTTCGGGTCGCCCAACGCCCTGCGCACGCACACAGCTTTTAGTTAACTAGCACACTTCAGAAAAGTGTGCTAGTTAGTCTCTTAATGGCTTACTGGTCGTCCATCTCAGAACTAATCATGCTATCATAATGAGGAGCATATCCAGCAGAGGTCACTGTCATGAGAAATGTTATTGTTGATTCTTAATCAAACCTAATAAACGTTCATGTTAATTCAAGGTCCTTAATAATGTTCATTGCTGGAAAGGCAGGGTGGACCCAAGAGAGACATTCGACAGAAATGAGTCAGTGAGGAGAAGAGCGTGGGCTGCATCTAAATGTATCAATGATGATGGGCCAATGGCTACATTTTACTCAGCACTTAACAAGAAATGAATATATTCAATGCAAAAAGACTGCGAATTTATCAGGTTAGCATTTTTCGTCATGAATCTTGTTCTGGAGGCAGTTCTGCAGATTGTGGCTGCGCCAGCAAATGACCACAGTCATAAAATCAGATTTTAAATCGAACCCTAACCTTAACCACACTGATAACCCTAACCTTAAATTAAGACCAAAAAAGCACATTTTTGTTTTCATACATTTGTACAATATAGCCAATTTCGACTTTGCAGCTGGCCCATCTAGCGGAAATCACTCAGTTCTGAATCCAGGGCAAGATTCATGACAATGCTTGAAGTTATCAAATGTGGTAATGCAACAGAATATTGAGAAATTCAATACATGGTGAAAAAAACACCATTATTGAATATCTGCATTAGAATTATCACTGAATATTCCAACGGATATAGGTTTCTATACCACTGATTTACATCTCTCGTGATCATTCACACTTAAATACACAATGGCAATGCACCAAACTTTGGATTATGATGACTTCTTCATGGATTTTAGTGAGATTAATTAACTTTACCGTCTCTATAATATACTGTAAATCCTTGAATAACTGCTCCTTCCTCCCAATCTAATCCTAACATAGCTCTGCTAACAACAATCCCTCACAGATCTTAGACTAATAACTCTCACTTCAGCTGTAACAGAGAGACTTCCAAACTCATAGGAGTGTCAAAGTCAGCGCTTCCATAATGGCGCTAACAATGAATTTTTACTGAGGCAAACAAACACACAGATGTCCTTACAGTACATCAAATACCCAAAGTCTCGCCTCCCTTTAGTTCCTGTGAGTATATAATTCCCCCTAACACCCAGAGAGACTGGGGCTCCAAGGACATATACATGACAATAGCCCAGGTGTGAGGCTGTGTGGCCTGTTTCTCTCTTCCCCCCCCCCCCCCCCGTAGATGGTAGTAGTGATGTGATGTTGGAGGGGGAGGAGGAGGAGGTGCAGGACTACCGTGTGAAGTGTCTGAACAACCTGGCAGCGGCTCAGCTGAAATTGGAGCAGTACGATGACGCACTACACACCAGCCGGGA
Source organism: Salvelinus namaycush (assembly GCF_016432855.1). Taxonomy (NCBI): domain Eukaryota; kingdom Metazoa; phylum Chordata; class Actinopteri; order Salmoniformes; family Salmonidae; genus Salvelinus; species Salvelinus namaycush. The sequence goes on from NC_052315.1 coordinate 34,292,982, forward strand.
TGTTCTGTCCCTTGATCCACAAAACGTCAAAGCCCTCTTCAGGGCAGGGAAGGTGAGGGACACACTGTAACATTACCTGTCCCTCCCACAAGTCTATGGTGCCTGGTTGGAAGGGGAATTCTATTCTAAAACCATAGTCAGACATTTTAGATGGGTGTAAAGATTTACTGCCATTCAACATGTACTACTGAAACATGTACAGTATACAGCTGAAGGATGATTGTTGATTTAGCTGTTCAGATATTGCAATCTCTTTGCAGCTTCTGTCAGACAAGAGCGAGTACAAGGAGGCAATGGAGATACTGAAGAAGGCCCTGAAACTGGAGCCGTCCACTAAGGTGAGATGAACCTCATTTAAATAGGCTAACACCTCCACCTCTCCCTCGCCTCTAGACTGCTAGTGAAATCCACAAACAGATAAAGGGTCAATGTCACTACAGGTCCCTGAAATCATTCCCCAATCAAACACACTCATATGACACTAGGCCAGAGATTCATGATTTTATTTCCATAATATTTTGTAAAACTGCACGCAATACTCAACAAGTTCTTAAACCATGTCTGGAGTAGAGTGTGACTCACAGTTCACAATAAGTTTACAGAGTTATGTACTATTACCCAATACTGCCAATATTAAAGTATTGCCAAAAATGAACAACCTTTTGGCATGGGTTTGTGTTGTATTTTACAGCACTTAGTGTTGGATTTGCACAATATAGTTCAGAAAAGCAAAGCCAACCAAAGGTATTAGAGCCTAACACTTTGCAGATATCATTTTGTGGTGTTACTTCCATAGCCACAGTGAAGACCTGTTCTGTCTTGCTCCTAGTGCTGTCTGCTAAATTCTCTACTCAGCCACAAAGATTTAAGACCCTGATGTCACACATTGAGTGATAAAGCAAATCAAAATTGTTATTAATTTAACATGTTTTATTACTTCAGTTAGTTCCAACTCATTATGCTAAACAACTCCAATGCTACCAAAATACAAAGTGTGAATAACAACATTTAGAAACGTTTGCCCTTGTGGGTAGAATTCAGAATATTGTGTGTTTGTTAGTTTTTTTAACCCATGCTCTGAATGTGTTTTTCTGTGGCCTCAGCCCCACTTGGCCTGACCTGCAGTGTGCACTGCTGTCATGGTGAGACAGTCTTGTCTAGACAAAACTAAAATATCTGCTGACTTGGTAATTACACCCGTGTCTTGATGGAGAATAAAGTAATCTTTCCCTTTAGAGACCTGATTTAAGTGTGTGGGTAAGGCATTGAAAAACAGAAACATGATTCTGAATCCGAATTATATAGAAAATACATTTTGGGCTATAGGTTAGTCCAATAACCAAGGGTTGGAACCAGTTCAGGGAACAGAACCGAAAACCGGAAAATAACATACTTTTTCAAGGAACAGAAACAAAAGTGATCCATACCAGTATTTTAAAAGCATGGGAACCGGTTAATAATGTTATTTTATGTTCCAGGCAAATCTTTGCCAGTGTGTGTGTGTTCAGCCTACCTTCCTGTATTCCCAGTCATGTGAAATCCATAGATTTGGGCCTATTGAATTTATTTCAATTAACTGATTTCCTTATATGAACAGTAATGCAGTAAAATCTTTGAAAATATTGCATGTTGCATTTATATTTTTATTCAGTGTAGTTAGAGAAGAATGGATTAACTTTTTCAATGCTAGTTAAGGATACTATAGGCCTATTTATCACGTTTCACATTGAATTTATTAACTACAAAAAGGTAAGAGGTGTGTTGTTAGCTAGCTCAAATGACATTCAAAGTTTCTCCATAGAAGCCGCTCCTACTATGTATAATTCTGTGGACCTAGCTATTAAAGCGTGCCAGATTGTAGTCCTAAAACCCGGAAATAAATTACCTCTGGTTCGTTCAGTCATCCCTATGGAAAGAATGAATGGGGAAAGAATAGGGTTTTGGAATAAACACCGAAAATAAAGTTAACACAGGTTTAGGATATTTTTTACGTTTTGTTATACGAGATAATAGCAATCAATTAACATGCCCTTTATGAATTATGAAGCCTTTGTCATTTATGTTTTATTATTATTATATAAATTATCAAAAAGTGAGTAAACTGATGAAGATTATCTAGAACAAAACGTATAAAATCTCCTAAACGTGTTTACCACATACCTCATTTTCGGCGTTCCTAAGCGTGTGTTTACCACATACCTCATTTTCGGCGTTTATCCAAAAACGACATTCATTTTCCTTATAGGCTTTGTGCAACAAACCATGGTGGAGTTGGTGCCTACAAAAATACGCCCTTACATTTTCACTCTATTCAGATAATGCATATCATAACAAGATGCCCAGCGCTTCAAGCCTATCCCTCAACCCTTTCTCGGGTAATAGCTAGAAGGGATCCGGCTTTATTTTGTATTTTATTTAGCATTTTAGCGAACCCCTCACCCTTTTCCTAACCTGTTACATGCATTATCCTAACCTGCTGCGAAAAGTCAAATCTGACGTTAATTTGACAAAAGCTGGATCCCTTCTAGCTAAGACCCCTTTCTCGCTCTCTACCCACCCGACAAATTTCAATCGCATTTTACGCCATAGGCTACACTTGTCTGTCCATCAAGAATGTTAACAACTAGTTTGCCTGCTCTATCCGCACTGATTGGTGTAGTCATTTAATGAGCAAAATTAAGAAGAAAAAAACTGTTGATTTCACAGGTTAAAAAAGGAACAGAAATGAACGATATAACCGGTGCTTTTTAATTGTTTTCCGGTTCACGACTTTATTTGGCTGGTCGGGAACAGTGGAATGGAACGGCAAAAAAGTGATGGTTCTGTTCCGAATTAAACGATTGGGAAATAATTTCGGTTTCAACCCCTGCAAATAACAGTTCGTTTTCAGGTTACACAACCCCCTCCATTAGGTTATCAAGAACCTATAGGGGTCAAGATGCAAAGAAATGCGGAACAAAGTAGGCTACAAAACAACTTTGGTTATGAGAGCTTAACTGGTTAATATTTGTTGTGTAATATTTGTTGAAAATACTTGTTATGCATGAAAGATAATCAAATGTTGTTTATCAACGTGATTATCAACGGGATCTGATTCAATTATTAAGTCCAACTATGGCTTGAGCCTGAGATTGTTGCATTTAATATGATCAATGCTGTCATCTACTGGACAACTTCTAAACTACAACATCATACTCATTGACAATCCACCCCGCCCTCTTTACTGCTAAAATACTAAACCTAGACTACTTTACTGCTGACATAATAAATTGTATATGACTTTGTATAAGGTTATTAGGGTAAGTTGTCACTACAGTCTCTCTTACCGGAGTGCCAAATCTAGGACCAAAAGGCTCATTAACACCTTCTACCCAAAAGCCACAAGACTGCTGAACAACCAAACTTATCAAATGGCCACCCGGACTATTTACATTGACCCCCTCGCTTTGTTTTTACACTGCTTCTACTCGCTGTTTATTATCTATGCATAGTCACTTTGCAAATTACCTCGAATAACCTGTACCCCCGCACATTGACTCGGTACCAGTACCCCCTGTATATAGCCTTGTTATTGTTATGTACATTTCTCGTTACTTTTTGATTGGTTCAATTTTTTTACTTTAGTTTATTTAGTAAATATTTTATGAACTCTATTTCTTGAACTGCATTGTTGGTTAAGGGCTTGTAAGTAAGCATTTCACAGTAAGGTCTACACCTGTTGTATTCGGTGCATGTGACAAATACAATTTGATTTGATTTGATTCCCAGGCCATCCATGTTGAGTTGTCCAAGCTAGTGAAAAGGCAATCAGGAGGCAAAGATACCCAGAAGTGGCAAGCCAAACCTGCCCAGCTCCTCGGAGACAATATTGCCCCATTTCTGACTCCTTCTAAAAAGAAGCCACCTGTAAGCCACAGAACTTTCCCTGTGTGAAATGTTTTGGTTTAATTCAGTTCACGAGAAAAAAAACATTTGACTGTTTGTTGACATTGCGTCACTTGGTGTTTCAGGGAATTTCATGGACGTTCCTGCTTGGTGCTCTGGTGGTGGCCTTGGGCAGTTTAGTGACGTCAGTAGTTCTGACTGCAAGAAACTGACGTCCTCTACAAAGAAACTGTCCTCTACACAAGTCCAGCTCATCAATACTAAACTGAGTTGTCTACTGTGAATAAAATAAAGATTGCACTGAACAATAAAAAAAACCTGTATCAATGTTCACTGACATATGGTAGCAGCACTGACATTTGCACCACAGATTGTGTTTGAGTGTAACAGAATAAAGGAATGGCACTTTTATTTTTTTGAACAATGAACACAAAATAGCTTTGTGTTGTAATCGTTTAGTACAGTTATTAGCTGATAAATGTCCCCAAATCCGTAGAAAAACTCATTCTGGAATAGTCACATGGTCAATGTTCCTCCACAAAAGATTGAAGAGAGCAGTATTCTCGTGTTACAGCTTTTACATGTATTGTATGAATAAGGGTTTTCTGTAATAACAGGTTGTGTCCAAATGAATAATCTATGTCAATGGAAAATCAAATAAAAAAAATTGTAGGCCTACTGTCCGTTGATACAGAAACAACATCAATAAAGCTGCATACTGTCATAGCTATGTTCCAGTCATTGCTTATGAAGGGGGGCCAATGAAGTATATACAGTGCATTCCGACCCCTTCCCTTTTTCTACATGTTACGTTACAGCTTCATCTAAAATGGATTAAATAAAACATTGTCCTCACAAATGTACACACAATACCCCGTAATGACAACGCAAAAAGTTTTTTACACATTTTTTGCCAATTTATAGATATTTTAAAAACAGAAATGCCTTATTTACATAATTATTCAGACCTTTTACTATGAAGCTCGAAATTGAGCTCAGGTGCATCCTATTTCCATTGATCATCCTTGAGATGTTTCTACAACTTGATTGGAGTCCACATGTGGTAAATTCAATTTATTGGACATGATTTGGAAAGGCACAGACCTGTCTATATAAGGTCCCACCATCGACTGTGCATGTCAGAGCAAAAACTAAGCCTTTTTGAAGGAATTGTTCGTAGACCTCCGGCACAGGATTGTGTTGAGCCACAGCTCTGGGGAAGGGTACCAAAAAAAACACAGTGGCCTCCATCATTCTTAAATGGAAGAAGTTTTGAACCACAAAGAATCTTTCTAGAGCTGGCCGCCCGACCAAACAGGGGTGAAGGGCCTTGGTCAGGGAGGTGACCAAGAACCCGATGGTCACTATGACAGAGCTCCAGAGTTACTGGAGCTCTGTCATAGATCCTGCATTGAGATCAAATGTTTTATTGATGAGAAGATCCATCTTCTCCCACTGCTGGCCACTTTGGCTTCCTCTCACTACCATATAGTGAGTGGAAACGCCAAGCGGATGGATGCTTCACATTTATACATCTGGTGAAATATCTATCTGTGGCTTTACCGGTGGAGGAGTACCAAAATGGCTGTGCGACCTTCAATACAGCGCCCCCTGTCAGTCATCCAGGGTTTATACACATCGTTGAATAATGGCCACTACATTTTCATGAAGTCTAATATTAATAAATATCTTTGGGAGGAACGATTTTGTTTACATTTGTATCTAAAATCTTAATTAAGAAAAATCACATTCTAGTTGCAAATAGCCTTTAATATCTATCATAACGTATTTGTAGTCAATTACTAAAAATGTATTGAATCACTGAGAAATAAAACTTTTCAAACATAATTTGAAGCTATACAGTTATTTTAGTCGTGTGGCCTGCCAACCACCATAACATAATCTCTGGTTATTTTTTGTTAAAGAATCTAGTATATTTATGATATTTCATAATCTTCAAAAGCCACTGGGGAATTCAAATCATTGATACAATTTTGCATTTTTAGGTTTCATAGTACTTTTATTGATTATTACGGTATGAGTCATAATTAATTAAACACCTAGTGGTAAAACAAGGAAATTGTTATTTTACACCATACATTTTTCCCATAGGGGATTTTAGAAACACTTAAAATAAGTGCTGTGCTTGAAGGTGTAGGCTTACCCTTGCGTGATGTTTTGATAACAGTGTAAATCTCTCTAGGACAAGGTGGCATATACACTGCTCAAAAAAATAAAGGGAACACTTAAACACAATGTAACTCCAAGTCAATCACACTTCTGTGAAATCAAACTGTCCACTTAGGAAGCAACACTGATTGACAATAAATTTCACATGCTGTTGTGCAAATGGAATAGACAAAAGGTGGAAATTATAGGCAATTAGCAAGACACCCCCCAAAAAGGAGTGATTCTGCAGGTGGTGACCACAGACCACTTCTCAGTTCCTATGCTTCCTGGCTGATGTTTTGGTCACTTTTGAATGCTGGCGGTGCTCTCACTCTAGTGGTAGCATGAGACGGAGTCTACAACCCACACAAGTGGCTCAGGTAGTGCAGTTCATCCAGGATGGCACATCAATGCGAGCTGTGGCAAAAAGGTTTGCTGTGTCTGTCAGCGTAGTGTCCAGAGCATGGAAGCGCTACCAGGAGACAGGCCAGTACATCAGGAGACGTGGAGGAGGCCGTAGGAGGGCAACAACCCAGCAGCAGGACCGCTACCTCCGCCTTTGTGCAAGGAGGTGCACTGCCAGCGCCCTGCAAAATGACCTCCAGCAGGCCACAAATGTGCATGTGTCTGCTCAAACGGTCAGAAACAGACTCCATGAGGGTGGTATGAGGGCCCGACGTCCACAGGTGGGGGTTGTGCTTACAGCCCAACACCGTGTAGGACGTTTGGCATTTGCCAGAGAACACCAAGATTGGCAAATTCGCCACTGGCGCCCTGTGCTCTTCACAGATGACAGCAGGTTCACACTGAGCACATGAGCACATGTGACAGAGTCTGGAGACGCCGTGGAGAACGTTCTGCTGCCTGCAACATCCTCCAGCATGACCGGTTTGGCGATGGGTCAGTCATGGTGTGGGGTGGCATTTCTTTGTGGGGCCGCACAGCCCTCCATGTGCTCGCCAGAGGTAGCCTGACTGCCAATAGGTACCGAGATGAGATCCTCAGACCCCTTGTGAGACCATATGCTGACACATGCACATTTGTGGCCTGCTGGAGGTCATTTTGCAGGGCGCTGGCAGTGCACCTCCTTGCACAAAGGCGGAGGTAGCGGTCCTGCTGCTGGGTTGTTGCCCTCCTACGGCCTCCTCCACGTCTCCTGATGTACTGGCCTGTCTCCTGGTAGCGCCTCCATCCTCTGGACACTACGCTGACAGACACAGCAAACCTTTTTGCCACAGCTCGCATTGATGTGCCATCCTGGATGAACTGCACTACCTGAGCCACTTGTGTGGGTTGTAGACTCCATCTCATGCTACCACTAGAGTGAGAGCACCGCCAGCATTCAAAAGTGACCAAAACATCAGCCAGGAAGCATAGGAACTGAGAAGTGGTCTGTGGTCACCACCTGCAGAATCACTCCTTTTTGGGGGGTGTCTTGCTAATTGCCTATAATTTCCACCTTTTGTCTATTCCATTTGCACAACAGCATGTGAAATTTATTGTCAATCAGTGTTGCTTCCTAAGTGGACAGTTTGATTTCACAGAAGTGTGATTGACTTGGAGTTACATTGTGTTGTTTAAGTGTTCCCTTTATTTTTTTGAGCAGTGTATATATATTCGCCTGCATTTACCCCCCCAAAATGAAATGCTAATTAGCTGCTAATATGGCTATCATAAACAACTACAAATGTCATGATGATCTGGATGAGACTGCCGAATCGAGTCAAAAGTAAGAATATCTGGATTAATTATTTTTATTTAACCTTTATTTATTATCTAATGTTAGCTAAATTTCGTAATGAATACATGGGCAACATTTCTTTAATGGACAATTCTGTGAACTGTCTTGTGCAAGTTTTAAATAGACAATAACGTTACTTGCAAGCAAAGGTGGCAGCTAGAGTTGACGTAATGTCTATTTTCATGCTAATTAGCATTTTCGAATCTGAGAGTAAATAGAGTTGAATATGTTGATAAAAGTAATCTTGTCTAAGATATATTTACATTGTTATGAAAACAAATGGTGGGGAAACGATTGGAACCATTTCCCCACTGTGGGGCTCTATTGCCGCGTCAAAACAACTGGCAACTCCGAAATTTCCGACCTCAGTGTGTTCAAAACAACTGGGAACTCGGAAAAAACGAGCTTCAACTGGAAAAATATATATTTGAACGGTCGTCCAATTCGGAATTCCAATTCGGGAACTCGGGCCTCTTTCTAGAGCTCCTACTTTCTGACCTGAAGATCACTGACGTCATCATTTGATCCTGTATTTTCCGAGTTCCCAGTTGTTGTGAATGCGGCATAAAGTACTGATATTATGCAGACGTCAACTACAAGAAAATACCGCTACTCTCGCGATGTCTCGTATTAACGCGTTCAGTCGTCGTGACGTAAATCGAATATTGTTGGTGCACAGCTGGCAGGCTTGGCAGCCTTCTCCACACCGTTTACTTAGAAACAACAACATGACAAGTGAGTATATTGCTATATTTTATTTACTAGCTACTAAGCTAAAGTTGTGTTCGTTGGCTACGTATCTCGCTTTGCTGTTTTAAAGAAATGAAATCAGAGACAATCAATGCTAGGTAGCTAACGTTAGCGATCTATGTTTGAACTGGATAAGTGAAAAAGAAAAAAATAACGTTACTATAGCTAACTAGAAAGTATAGTGTAACGTGGTTTTCTGTTACTTTACACTAATTTGTTTTAGTGCCATGAAATGTATCATTTTTTCATTATTAACTGGTAAGAAGGATCTGCTTTGTAGTTAACGTAACGTTAGCTAGTTAGCGAGCTAACGTTAACTGTCTAGGCCCGTGAAGTGCCACGCACAATAACAAACCCTGCTAAGCAGTTGCCTAGCCTTATGCTCTCTCTCTCTCCGGAACGTACATTTATGGATTAAAGTTATTTTCGTCTTATCCATTAGGTAACTGTTTATCTAGCCAGTTACGTTACTGTTAATAGCAGTTACGTTACCAAACGATCAATACAGGGCTGTAGATGGCCAATAGCTAAAGATGCTTGGTTTTAATTTAGTCTTTAAAATGTAAGACATAAGCAATGACTGCAACTGTACTCCCCTCACCTGGGTCTTTCAAATCGATTTCTTTGCAGGGGGGAATCAGCGTGACCTTGCTCGTGCTAGAAATGCCAAAAAACAAGGGAATGACAAGGGAAAGAAGGCTGATGATGGCATGTCTGCAGCTGCGAGGAAGCTGAGGTAAGTCACTAGTATTGGCTTTTAGGAAGTTCTCTTGGTATACAGGTGAGAATCTTTCACTGAAACCAGGACACATTTTTTAAATGCATTTCGTTTTTATTTGGTTTAACCATTTCTTTTGTCTGTCTTCCTTAGGGATGCAGAGATAATGCAACAGAAGCAGAAAAAAGCCAATGACCCTAAGCCGGCAGACGAGAAAGCCAAATAGCAGGATACAGAGCCAGAGCCCAATCACAACTATTCTCAGATACCCAGATGTTATCCATTTTTGAAAGATGACCAGGTCTTGTTTTTGTCCCATAATCTGGGGTTTAGAACCAGTTTGTAATATTTTGTGGTGGTGGTGCAGTATAGTTTGGGAAATGAATAAGGACTAATGCGTAAGCCTATTTCAATACACAGGTCGAATGTTAATCAGTATTTACAATGTAAAGAGCAGGAATTTCAAACTCCACTACTTGGAATTACAAAAAAGCTTGTATTTTTGTATTTCCTCATCTAGAATGTTACTCAACTAGTGGTTGTTTATGGTTTCTATACCATGTTTATTGCTTTTATATTGATGAACATATGCAGTGCTGTAAGATTAATCAAATAAACTAACGAAAGATTCAATCTGGGGAACTTTAATCTAACAAATACCACACACACCTCAGTACAGAAAGTTTATTCAATTAAAACAAATAAAATCAGCTGACATACTGAAAGCACCTCATTGTAAAATGTACTAGTTTCTGAATGTTTCTAACCACAGCATTGTAGTTTCAACTGAGCCTTTCTGAATACAGTAAATTCCTGATGTGTACAACAGATACATGCAAACTATTTAGGTGCCGTACAAGTCCCATTCAAATACATTCATTAAACATCTCTGGAGATCTACATGCTCCAGATCAGTTATGTGCCACGTTAAGGACAATTACCTTTCAGAAGTTGGCAATTACTTGGATTAAATTTAAAATATGAATTAGACATATCTACAGTAATCTCAGGAGATTTGTTACAAAACAGCTCTGCATCACATTCTCAATGATAAAAGCTGTGGTGCTAAAATTGTCTCCATCCTCCCAAGTCTCCAGTCAGTAGATGCATTCCATAGGGTGAAGTGATGGGCCTCCATGGTTATACTCTGCAGCAGTTGGTCAGAGCTTTCTTTGAACTGCTTAAACTCAACTTCACCTGTGACTCTGATTGCCGTCTCAGTTTCACATTTTTCTTAACTTCTCTGTGTTAGGAAAAAATGGTAAGAGCTCAGTTATAGTTTAGGTATTCGTGGTAGGGATTGGATGGGAAGATTAAGATTATTACCTTGCCAGGTGAAGTACTGCCTCCACTATATTTGTTCCCTCTTTAGCACTAGTTTCACAGAACAGGGCATTGTATGTCTGAAACACATGTCATATTGTGATTTAATATTTATTTGATGGACCCATGAACAGCTGTTATTGACTGGTAAATGAGATTGTACCCTTGCCAGCCTTTCCCCATCAACAGTGCTGACACAGCTTCCCTCTGGTCGATCTTCCCGCAGGTCCACTTTATTCCCAATCACACACATTGGGAGTTGCTCATCCGTGGATTCCTGGGATAACAAGTGCAGTTTGTTTTTCACTAAGTTCCTGATTTATGCGTAATCATAATTGTTCCTTTTATATTGAATATAACTGAAATACATTATGGTTTCAAACTGAAATATAGACAACCATTATTTTGGCATCCCATTCCAAGTTTTTTTTATTTTTTTTTATCTCAAGGACCATAAAACCTCTCCACTGTGACTGCTACCTGAATCTGGTCCATCCACTCTCTGACATTAAGGAAGCTGCTTTCAGAAGTGACATCATACAGCAGTAAGACTCCATGGGCTTTACGGAAATAAGACCTGGCAATACTGCGGAACCTACAGTAACAGGGAAATCCCATTTAGTTTTTGATATTACATGATCATTTGGAATCTTCCAGCACTTCAGATTAACAGCCACATCACCAAAGACACATCATGGAACAACTTTGATAAGGCTTTTAGTATGTCAATGTACAGAAACATACCTCTCTTGTCCAGCAGTATCCCATATCTGGAGGTTTGTTTTTTCTCCATCCACCAACATCTTCTTGATTTGGAAATCAACTCCTAAGAACAACATTATGTAATGGAAACAGCAATGCACTTTCTGCATTTATTCTACCACTACCAAAAACTTACTGTACATGTACTTACCCAACGTCGTCTGAATATCTCCCCTGAACTCATTGAGACTCAATCGCAATAGAAAGCTGGACTTCCCTGATCCTGCATCTCCCGCCAAAACTAACCGGTACATGGGACCAGGGCACTCAGGGCCACCAGTGTCAACAAGGTCTGCTTCTGTTTGCTGAGGACCAAGTAGCATTACTTAGGTTATGGAAAATAAAACAGATACCATATTATTATTTTTTTTCACCAGGTAGGCCAGTTTAGAACAAGTTCTCATTTACAACTGCTACCTGGCCAAGATAAAGCAAAGCACTGCGACACAAACGTACAGTCAATAACACAATAGAAAAATCTATATACAGTTTGTGCAAATGTAGTAAGATTAGGGAGGTAAGGCAATAAATAGGCCATAGTGGCAAAATAATTACAATTTAGGAGTGATATGTGCAGAAGATGAATGTGCAAGTAGAGATACTGGGGTGCAAAGGAGCAAAAATAATAATAATATGGGGATGAGGTAGTTGGGTGGGCTATTTACAGATGGGCTGTGTACAGGTGCAATGATCGGTAAGCTGCTCTGACAGCTGATGCTTAAAGTTAGTGAGGGAGATATAAGACTCCAGCTTCAGTGATTTTTGCAATTCGTTCCAGTCACTGGCAGCAGAGAACGGGAAGGACAGGCGGCCAAAGGAGAAGTTGGCTTTGGGGATGACCAGTGAAATATACCTGCTGGAGCACGTGCTACGGATGGGTATGGTGACCAGTGAGCTGAGATGAGGTGGGGCTTTACCTAGCAAAGACTTATAGATGACCTGGAGCCAGTGGGTTTGGCGACGAATATGAAGCAACGGCCAGCCAACGAGAGCATACAGGTCACAGTGGTGGGTGGTATATGGGGCTTTGGTGACAAAACGGATGCCACTGTGATAGACTACATCCAATTTGCTGAGTAGTGTTGGAGGCTATTTTGTAAATGACATCGCCGAAGTCAAGGATCGGTAGGATAGTCAGTTTTACGAGTGTATGTTTGGCAGCATGAGTAAAGGAGGCTTTGTTCCGAAATAGGAAGCCGATTCTAGATTTAATTTTGGATTGGAGATGCTTAATGTGAGTCTGGAAGGAGAGTTCACAGTCTAACCAGACATCTAGAGATTTGTAGTTGTCCACATATTCTAAGTCAGAACCGTCCAGAGTAGTGATGGTGGGCGGGCAGGAATCGGTTGAAGAGCATGCATTTAGTTTTACTTGCATTTAAGAGCAGTTGGAGGCCACGGAAGGAGTGTTGTATGGCATAGAAGCCCGTCTGGAGGTTAGTTAACACAGTGTCCAAAGAAGGGCCAGAAGTATACAGAATGGTGTCGTCTGTGTAGAGGTGGATCAGAGAATCACCAGCAGCAAGAGCGACATTGATGTATACAGAGAAAAGAGTCGGCCCGAGAATTGAACCCTGTGGCACCCCCATAGAGACTGCCAGAGGTCCGGACAACAGGCCCTCCGATTTGACACATTGAACTCTATCTGAGAAGTAGTTGGTAAACCAGGCGAGGCAGTCATTTGAGAAACCAAGGCTGTTGAGTCTGCCGATAAGAATGCAGTGATTGACAGAGTTGAAAGCCTTGGCCAGGTCAATGAAGACGGCTACACAGTATTGTCTTTTATCGATGGAGGTTATGATATCATTTAGGACCTTGAGCGTGGCTGATGTGGACCCATGACCAGCTCGGAAACCAGATTGCATAGTGGAGAAGGTACGGTGGGATTCGAAATGGTCGGTGATCTGCTTGTTAACTTGGCTTTCGAAAATTTTAGAAAAGGCAGGGCAGGATGGATATAGGTCTAAAACAGTCTGGGTCTACTGTGTCTCCCCCTTTGAAGAGGGGGATGACCGCAGCAGCTTTCCAATCTTTAGGGATCTCAGATGATACGAAAGAGAGGTTGAACAGGCTAGTAATAGGGGTTGTAACAATTGCGGCAGAATTTTAGAAAGAGAGGATCCAGATTGTCTAGCCCAGCTGATTTGTAGGGGTCCAGATTTTGCAGCTCTTTCAGAACATTAGCTATCTGGATTTGAGTGAAGGAGAAGTGGGGGAGGCTTAGGCAAGTTGCTGTGGGGGGTGCAGAGCTGTTGACCGGGGTAGGGGTAACCAGGTAGAAAGCATGGTCATCCGTAGAAAAATGCTTATTGAAATGTTCGATTATCGTAGATTTATCGGTGGTGACAGTGTTTCCTAGCATCAGTGCAGTGGGCAGCTAGGAGGAGATGCTCTTATTCTCCATGGACTTTACAGTGTCCCAGAACGTTTTGGAGTTTGTGCTACAGGATGCAAATTTCTGTTTGAAAAAGCTTGCCTTTGCTTTCCTAACTGCCTGTGTACATTGGTTCCTAACTTCCCTGAAAAGTTGCATATCGCGGGGGCTATTTGATGCTAATGCAGTACGCCACAGGATGTTTTTGTACTGGTCAAGGGCAGTCAAGTCTGGAGTGAACCAGCATATACCAATTCCACATGAGCCTCCCTACACAATGTCTTACTGTGCTTCAAAACTGAGCATCTCAGCTCAAAAGCCTTACCTTCATTGGGAAAGCAGACAAGCGTCTCCGGATGGATGAAGCAATGGAACTAGCTTTGCTGGGAGCTACAGACAGTATTGCCTGATTTGCTTCCAATTTCACATCTGATATCTGGTGCAGAAATAGGTACATTCATGTATTAGAATGTGAAACGTACTAATACAATTGTTGGTCAACCCTTGTAGTTACCCTTACCTCAATGTCTGAGGGCACATATGAATAACTGTGGTGTACTGTTTCTGTAGAGTCATCACTGTCAGACTCGCTGCCTGAGCTTTCAGTAGTGTCCATAGGCAAGGACACACCGCTGTCCGGGTATGTATCAGCCCAGCTGGCTACATGGGAGTTGGTCGTTTTACTGGAGCCTACAGTTGTGTGTGCTCCCTCTGAACTGGACTCAACATAGGGATGAAAAAATGTAAACATTAGTTAAGTGGTCAATTAATATTATTAATCAATAGGTCCAGATTTCTAGGATAAGAATATAGTATGTGTACTTTATAAGCGTGCTTTGTCGAACTGGCTTCATTCTTCGAGCTGGGATTTCATTGTTGGGGGATAGCTGTGGGGAGGAAGATTTGTAACACTAATGCTTTATAAATGTTGTATAAATGTAAATATAAAGGGGTATTGTGAGTCTTCTTTATCTTGAGTGAAAACAACCAAACTTACCCTCCTTTTACTTGATGCCACATCATTGACTAAGGCAGAGCGCAAGCCATCATTGCTGTCATACAGCTTTTTGTTCATGGCCCTAATAGGAAGGAGTCAATGTAGAGAACATTTCAGATGCCTAACTAATCTTTTAGCCTGCCACCTTTAGAGTAGAGTCAGCGTTCATTACAATGAGCATATGGTGTGCACTGCACGGATGTGCATGCATGACGCAAAGCTTTGCTTGACTACGATACAACAAAAACAATCATGAAAGGACATACTGTACTAATGAACAATCGGGTCAGACAGACTTACTGGAGAATTTCAATGTGACTGGAGTAAGACTGGTATTCAATAACCATCTTTTTCAGTTCATCACTTTCTCTGTGAAAATAGACAATTACAACATTTCTTATCAACTAGTCTGTATTTACTGAGTTGGACTTGATCCATTGGACCTGAACGTGAAGTCGGTGATCTCACCTCTCATGTTGAAGTTTCTGGTCTGCATACATGTTCTTCAGCTTGTCCATCTCTACCTGCAGAATGGAGATGTTTGTCTGTGCTTTGAAGAGAGAAGTCCGTAACTGCTCCTTTTCCTGAGGATACATAATGTAATATGTACAACATTACTGGAAAGTGCACAGGAAATAACGTCCAGGGCATTCGGAAAGTTTGCAGACCCCTTCCCTTTTCCACATTGTTGTTCTGTTACAGCCTTATTTTAAAATGGATTAAATACACACACAATAGCCAATGACAAAACAGATGAAGAAATTTTAGCAAATATAAAAAAATTGAAAAACCTTATTTACATAAGTATTCAGACCCTTTGCTATGAGACTCGAAATTGAGCTCAGGTGCATCCTGTTTCCATTGATCATCCGTAAGATGTTTCTACAACTTCATTGGTGTCTACTTTTGGTAAATTCAATTGATTGGACATGATTTGGAAAGGCATACACCTGTCTACAGTGCATGTCAGAGCAAAAACTAGGCTATTAGGTTGAATTAATTTTCCGTAGAGCGCCAAGACAGGATTGTGTCGAGGCACAGATCTGGGGAAAGGTACCAAAAAAGTTAAGCAGCATTGAAGGTCCAAGAACACAGTGGCCTCCATCATTCTTAAATGGAAGAAGTTTGGAACCACCGAGACTCTTCCTAGAGCTGGCCTCCAGTCAAACTGAGCAATCGGGGGAGAAGGATCTGGGGAAAGGTTCTCCCATCCCCACAGAGGAACTCTGGAGCTCTGTCAGAGTGACCATCAGGTTGTTGGGATGGGAGAACCTTCCAGAAGGACAACCATCTCTGCAGCCCTCCACCAAGCAGGCCTTTATAGTAGAGTGGCCAGATGGAAGCCATTCCTCAGTAAAAGCCACATGACAACCCCCTTGGAGTTTGTCAAAAGGCACCTAAAGGACTCTCAGACCATGAGAAACAAGATACTCTGATGAAACCAAGAATGAACTCTTTGGCCTGAATGCCAAGCGTCACGTCTGGAGAAAACCTGGCGCTATCCCTATGGTGAAGCATGGTGGTCGCAGCATCATGCTCTGGGGATGGTTTTCAGTGGCAGGGACTGGGAGACTAGTCAGGATCGAGGAAAGATGAACGGAGCAAAGTAGAGATATCCTTGATGAAAACCTGCTCCGGAGCACTTAGGACCTCAGACTGGGGCGAAAGTTCACCTTCCAACAGGACAACGACCCTAAGCACACAGCCAAGACAACGCAGGAGTGGCTTTGGGACAAGTCTCTGAATGTCCTTGAGTGGCCCAGCCAGAGCCCGGACTTGAACCCGATCGAACATCTCTGGAGGCCTGAAAATAGCTGTGCAGTGATGCTCCCCATCCAACTGACAGAGCTTGAGAAGATCTGCAAAGAAGAATGGGAGCAACTCCCCAAATACAGGTGTGCCAAGCTTGTAGCGTCATACTCAAGAAGACTCTAGACTGTAATCGCTGCCAAAGGCGCTTCAACAAAGTACTGAGTAAGGCTTATTTTAGAATAAGGCGGTAACGTAACAACATTTAGAAAAAGTCAAGGGGTCTGAATACTTTCCGAATGGGACTCAAGATACAGTTGTCTAACTGATCCAACATACCTGAGTCAGTTCACTTATTTGGTTCTGTAGTTTGTCAACATCCTGCCTGGAACTGTTCAGTTCAGATTCCCCTTGGGACTACAATGAAAAGGTTTCCATTTATTTCAAATTAATCATAAATATGATTAAGCATCAACTGAAATCATATTCACACTTAAGGCTGCCTGAATCTAGGTAAATAAAGTACTGCAAACATAAGAGTGGCAATCCTTGGGAAACATTAAATAACCTTTCAACACCAACAATAATAGGTCAATAGATGAAATATGTCACAAAACCTGTTTCAAACAGATGACACCTACCTTTAACAACCTGTCCATAACAGTATGCAGGTCTGCCACCTCATTCTCATGCCTTCTCTGGAGTGCCGCCATGACTCCCTCCATTCTCTTATGCTCCTACAGACAAGAAACCCAAGGAGAGACAACTTTGCTCATTGGCTCTGAACTTAAAGAGGGTCTTTCACAAAACTGTAGAAAGGGGCCTTTGTGAGCGTTTGAGCTAGCTGCTCTCCCTTCTCTAAAAGGTACTTCCCCTACCACAAATATGCGGATAAACACCTGTGCCGAGGCCCCTCTTGAAATAAAAACAGTTTAATCTTAATTTCCAACAAACTATTTGCCCAAGTCTATTATATTCAACTTTTTCCTCACCATTTTTTTGTACATTTTCTAAGGTATGTTTTCAATGACACCAATGCCTTTTTAATGACTTAGCTTGCTTATTTGCTTGCTTTGTTTGTTTTTAGTTCTTAAATACTTGATGAGAGTGAATTACATGTTTTATTTCTAGCACAATGTGTAGAATATACTGTAGTAACTAAGTCCTCATAATACGTCACTTACCTCTTCTCTCACCCTGACCTCTACACAGGCAAGCTGCTGCTGCATGTCCTCCTCCAGCTCTGTCAACTGACTGGTGTTCAGCTCCTCTGTTCTGTCGGCACACAGAGGTACATACCATTTACATGTCTGCCCTGGTTGTCCATCAAATGCAAAACAACTGCCCAAACACTAGTCCAGCAAAAGTGATGAGTCAGAATATAAGGTGAAGGTGAGGCATTGTTTGCAAGCAATAACACATCTTCAAACACAGCAGCAACACAGCACACAGAACTACACCTTTTGGTTCCAATCATATCTGTTCCATTGGTATCCATTGCCCATGTGTTTTCATCTAGTGGTGAACTTTGAGCGGGCGGGACACTATTCAGTTAAATGTGTTTTATCATCAAGTGACAGCACTTGGTCCAGCCAGTCAAGAGACTCATTTGCAGTGTGAGATTGAATGAATCAAAATACAGCACGTCTTGCCACTGATTAGCAAACATTCTTACAGGCACATTCATTTGCATAAGGGTTAAGATTAGGCCTAAATGGAAATATAAAAAAGGGACAACTAGGTTTAAAAGTGGAAAATGGGGGGAACAAGACTAGCAACTCATTTAAGAGTACTTCCTTGGGTGAGAAATGTCATCCCTATCAAGAAATGCAGCATCTGAACCGTGAAAGCAACTCCACACCATCTACAGTGGCAAGAAAAAGTATGTGAACCCGTTGGAAATACCTGGATTTCTGCATAAATTGGTCATAAAATTTGATCTGATCTTCATCTAGGTCACAACAATAGACAAACACAGTATGCTTAAACCAATAACAATTATACATTGTCATGTCTTTATTGAACACACAGTGTAAACATTCACAGTGCAGGATGGAAAAAGTATGTGAGCCCTTGGATTTAATAACTTGTTGACCCTCCTTTGGCAGCAATAACATCAACCAAACGTTTTCTGTAGTTGTGGATCAGACCTGCACAACGTTCAGGAAGAGTTTTGGACCATTCCACTTTTCAAAACTGTTTCAGTTCAGCAATATTCATGGTATGTCTGGTATGAACTGCTCTCTTGAGGTCATGCCACAGCATCTCAAATCGGGTTGAGGTCAGGACTCTGACTGGGCCACTCCAGAAGGCGTATTTTCTTCTGTTGACGCCATTCTGTTGTTGATTTACTTCTGTGTTTTGGATCGTTGTCCTGTTGCATCACCCAACTTCTGTTGAGCTTCAATTGGCGGACAGATAGCCTAACATTCTCCTGCAAAATGTCTTGATAAACTTCGGAATTCATTTTTCCGTCGATGATAGCAAGCTGTCCAGGCCCTGAGGCAGCAAAGCAGCCCCAAACCATGATGCTCCCTCCACCATACTTTACAGTTGGGATGAGGTTTTGATGTTGCTGTGCATTTTTCTCTACACATAGTGTTGTGTGTTCCTTCCAAACACCTCAACTGTAGTTTCATCTGTCCACAGAATATTTTGCCAGTAGCGCTGTGGAACATCCAGGTGCACTTTTGCAAACTTCAGACGTGCAGCAATGTTTTTTTGCACAGCAGGGGCTTCTTCCGTGGTGTCCTCCCATGAACACCATTCTTGTTTAGTGTTTTACGTATCGTAGACCCGTCAACAGAGATGTTAGCATGTTCCAGAGATTTCTGTAAGTCTTTAGCTGACACTAGGATTCTTCTTAACCTTATTGAGCATTCTGCGCTGTGCTCTTGCAGTCATCTTTGCAGGACGGCCACTCCTAGGGAGAGTAGCAACAGTGCTGAACTTTCTCCATTTATAGACAATTGATGAACATCAATGCTTTTAGAGATACTTTTGTAACCCTTTCCAGCTTTATGCAAGTCAACACTTCTTAATCTTAGGTCTTCTGAGATCTCATTTGTTGGAGGCATGGTTCACATCAGGCAATGCTTCTTGTGAATAGCAAACTCAAATTTTGAGAGTGTTTTTTATAGGGCAAGGCAGCTCTAACCAACAACCCCAATCTCGTGTCATTGATTGGACTCCAGGTCAGCTGACTCCTGACAGCTTATGGAGAAGTCATTAGCCTAGGGGTTCACATACTTTTCCCAACCTACACTGTGAATGTTTAAATGATGTATTCAATATAGACAAGAACAATACAATAATTTGTGTGCTATTAGTTTAAGCACACTATGTGTGTATATTGTTGTGACTTAGATGAAGATCAGATCAAATTTGATGACCAATTTATGCAGAAATCCAGGTAATTACAAAGGGTTCACCACATGCAATTATGTCTGATTATAATAACCTTACTGTGGGAAGCATACTGGCGCAACCAATACTCAAATTTTGTAAATGTTAACTGATTAATAGCTCAAGCCTGATCTTGATTGAAACATTGTTGCATGGATATCCCACAACATAAACACTACATGTGTTTTTGGTAACACAAACAGGCAAATGACTAAGTTAACTGATATATAAATTTGTTCCATTCGTGAAGAGAACAAAATTCAGACAATATAGTTTGGTAGATTGTTTCTCAATATATTGTTTTCCTCTTATTGAGAAATCTGAGCCAAGAGATGCTGCTATGACACAATCCCTACCTTCTCAAACTGGTTTCCAGTTGCTCACTCTCAAGCCTGTGGTCCTTGCTTTCACTGACAAGAGCATCGACAAGTCCCTCATATTGTTGCAACAACAAAGGTTCTGAGATGTACATGGCTTGGTGCAGTTCAGCCAACTGATCCCGCAGTCTGAAAGATGAAAGATTATGGACAACCATCATTTCTACATAGTTATAAAACAGAGGGATGAACGCAGAACGAACATCTACAAATTACACCCACAGTCTACTGTAAGAGCTGTAATAGCAGGTGCAACTTTCTGTCAAACAATTCACACCAACCACCCACCAGATTTACCTTCCTGAGAGGAGACCGGTTGCATCGTCCATCCTGCTCTGGAACTCTTCCCAGGGACTCCCTTGACTTTGAGGAGACGCTCCAAAAGAGGCCAAATCCAATGTTTCTGAAACCTCTTGAAACCGTGATGAAAAATTGCTGTAATTAATACATCCATCTTCACTAGCGCCGAATTTGTTGAATAAAGTTTTGATTTCGTCTTCAGGCACATTCAGCTCTCGACAAACAACTGTAAAGTCTTCGTATTCAATCACACCAGATTTATTAATGTCACACGCTGAAAACAGTCTCTGGAGGCTGGATTTGTCCATGACTTCGTATTTCGAGTTTACAAGTTACATGAAGTCTGCCTTGGGAAATAACCCCTTGTGTAAAATGAAATCGATATGCTAGCAACAGGTGCAATACTTGACCATTTGATCCCCACCTTTATTTGTGTAACCTTATCCCGCACCAGTGATCAGAATTTTAGCCTGTCAGTATGAAGTGTTGAAGGCAGTAATACTTTTCCCACGCTAATGATAACTCTATTCACGGGTAGACTGCTGTACAATCACTAAGCCACTGATTGGCTCAGCCGGCCTGAAATGGGCGTGACTGCGCGTGCAGACCGATGACAGCACTGGGGCCAAGACATCAGACAGTGAGAATGTGCGTCACCTGTACTTGGCTTTTTATTTTATTTTTACTGTTGTTAAAAATGTCAGTGTTTGTACACGTTGTCATGCAACACACATACTTTACTTATTTTATTTTATTGAGTGGATGTACGTATCACAAATAAATCACAAATAAAGTTTAAACAAAATACACAATTTACATGTATAAAACACTCATATAAAATATTTAAATTAAATGTATCTCAACAATATTTTCAAATAGTATATGATGTATTTGCACAGGGGTGGAGAATAATTGTATATTCATTGCTAGGATGTGGCAAGGATTCTACCTATGACACCGAAGTAGACTATTTTCCTTTCAGGTGTGGACTGCACTCTTTATCAAGAATAGTTGCCTGCCCGCCATTGTTATACTGTACCATACTCAGTAATTAACTCCACCCTACCATGTGATATCCCTAGCCATACTTATTTTTACTACTGTGACAGAAACACCTCTACTAAAAAACACATAACTACACTATTAGCTTATTTGTTTTACATGCTAATGCAAGAATTAGGCTCACATAAAAAAAAAGACTGAACAAGTTGAACAGGAACTTTCCACGCTGTTCTTTGCATATGTTTTTATTTGAGTCTGGTGGAATGCGTCAGCAAACGCTGTGCTCCACCTTAATGTGACTAATGTGTTGACATAGGACACAGTCACTGTTAACATTTCACTAATCAAAGAACAGAGGGGATAAAAATGGCTCACACATACTGCTTTTAAAGAACATACCAATTACATTCCTTACTGTAATGACAGAAATCCCTTTTTACATTACAATAAATCTTCTGAAAGTTGTTGATAATATTGTGGCCACACAGTGGCAGTGTAAGAGCAGAATCAGGCAAGTCTGGAACTACTTCTTACACCAATACAGTATTTGGATCCATTTAGCAATGACTGAAACTTTATGATATAGACAGATTTTGAACATTTGTTTGATTGGTGTATTGCTTCACAATCAAGTGCAGCAATGTGACAAGCACAATTTGTGTCCTAGATTCTGTCTAAATTGAGGTTATTCTCTAATTTCATGTGGCATTACAACTATAGAGTTCATGAACCATATAGGAAACTAATTGTATCCATTTATCTTTATTTAAAAAAATGTAAATAAAGTGCTTTTATGTACAGAACAATAAAAACAACTGAAACAGTAGTGATGTATAATATAAAAAAATACAGTTCACAAGAGCTTTTTACATTGGCAGCTCAATTTACAAAGCATTTTAACATACAAACTTACAAGACATGTTGACATGAGTCAGAGAAACTTGTTACACTGTCACAAATAGAAGGCTTGGCTGAAGTGGTTCTTCAACTAACAGAGGTGCCTTACTGCAACTCAGTAGAAGCTTATAACAGCCGTCTCAAACATCTTATGTAAGTATATATTCATTTGGAGCAGTGATCAAACAAGTGATTTGTATGATGCATGTCTGAACCTATTATGCTAGATATTCAGGCTGATTTTGTTCTGCATTCGGCTAATGTATTATTGAGTTTAGATAGCTTGGATCAGATGAGTAAAGTTGTCATTTCTTCACTTGCAATCTTTGTCACAAAATAAAAAAGAATCATGAAATGTTCAGTTGTCAAGACAATGTTTCAACTTCTTCTCCTCCCATCTTTGTTACAATTGGAGTCATTGAAACCCTGATGGAGTTCACACGTGTTGTGCAGACCTTACCAGTATGGGATTTCTGTACAGGTTGAGACTATAATTCCATATACAGGGGTTTGCAATAGTGTCAACACAGAAATACATTGTGACGGAAGTTGAAGCCATTCTAACAGAGTTATTGTACTGATACTGGCCATAATCTAAAGGAATTCACTCAAAGTGTTGTAATAGTATTGTTGGGCATGCCCAGTAGAGTTCTACAGTCTATTCTGTCGTACATATCATGCAGGTGATGCTGCTGCTACCTGGTTATCCATGTGATTAAGTAATGTCACAAGGTCAGGAGAACACATTTAGTATCCCAAGATGTACAACTCGATTCTTTAACTTTGCTTAAAAGGCATGAAAAAATAAGTTGAAAACCTAATACATAATTCTCAACAAAATCCTCATTTGTATCCCAAACCAAGTCTTTCCAACATTCTGTGCAAAAGCAACGCGTTCTCAAGGTGTTTGCTGGTTCTGCACCTTCACCACAATGACACAACTTTCACCAGTCTTCTCCAATACAATACAAATGTACATTATATACAATCAGCCAACATGGCAGTCCTTTAGCAGTATGCTTTTTGCACAGCTACTTTGTCTTTAAAAAAAAAATATGTCCCTTGTACAAAATTCAATATCTAGAATAAACTTAAGTAAACAGTTTTACTTAGAAATTGTTTTGGAATACTTGTATCACCACATTCCACAACGCAATGTTGCAAGAGTTCATATTTACCACAAATTTGCACTGACATAGCAACATCTATGGAATATGTAGAACTATTATTTATTTACCATCATGAACAGCTGAAAACATATACCTGTTATTGGGTATTGTAATGCCTGAATAAAAGCCCTTGCTTTTGGATGATCAAATATTCTGCAGGTTCTATCCTTTAACAATATCAGTTTCTACAGTAGTTTAAAAAAAACACACACATTCCTCCATTGACTGGTCCATAACTGCTGTGTGACCTTTTGCTCCATGTTAGTAAAACCCATTTTACAGTCATTAGTGTCATTAAACCAGAGGTGATGGTTGTAACTATGACAGCTTTCATATGCACTACGTTATGAATGGCCTAAGCACATACTGTTCGGTACAGTACATGCTGAATCAGTCAGGTCCATTAAACATAAGACATTGATTTGACATGACAGTTGTGTTGGATAGGATGAAAACAAAAGATGCATGATTTAAAAAAAGTTATTTTTGGCACAACAATCACTTTGTTTACATAAATGAACACACAGGAGCTGGGTGTGTCACATCAACGACACTAAGAGCTCCATAGCCCACTGGCTGATTCTCTGTTGTGTTGCCACTCTTCCTTTGTCTCTTCTAACCTCTGCTGTCTACTGGTCTCTGAATAACAGGACCAGAACAGAGCTATCTAAACAATGTGGTGAACAGGTTTTTATAGTCTCAGCCCACTTTTACTTGGTGTCTGAAGTGACTGAATTTGGATTGAAGGAATCAGTTCCTGACTGGCACTCTGAACTAGTCATTAACCATTTTATACTGGGACTTCACCCTAGCTACATCAACTCCAGGCCTAGTGATAGTCTTTATCTCATCCCGTGCCTCTATGACACAGAAATGGCTCAAAATCACTTGCATACTAAATTGCATGTGAGTATGCCTCTCATTCTCTGTAATTAAGAATGTGCTGACACCTATGTGCTTGCAGTCTCAAGATCAGATTTTGGTGTGACCTTTCACCCCACTTCACATGATGTGCTTTGCATAGTCTGTCTGCTCCATAATGAACAATATGTTAATACCTGGTCTAGGGTCTTCCCCAATGTCAAGGGTACATTTCAACCCTGTGAATGTCAATCTTTCACAACTTAGGCACCATATCCTCCAATACTTTGGGACTTACAAATTCCATCTGTGCCACTCTGGTGGAGCAGAGGAGAGGGCCTCAACAATACCTGTCCAGTGTTATGTTATTCTGTTGTGTGCTATTTTAACCTCACCTCATTCCAGGCGGTGACTACCTCTTTCATTCCTTCCTCATTGGTTCCTCTCCATGTCTCTCTGGTACTGCTAGCCCTTCTCTTGACCAGTGGATACCATTCTAATGCCTGTCTGGTTATGCTGCATTGAGGTTTATGTACAGTTTCAACTGCCTTGAATTAATAGGGGCAGCAGGTAGCCTAGTGGTTAGAGCGTTGGGCCAGTAACCGAAAGGTTGCTGAATTGAAGCCCCGAGCTGACATGGTAAAAATCTGTCGTTCTGCCCCTGAACACTGTTCACCGGTAGACCGTCTTTGTAAATAAGAATTTGTTCTTAACTGACTTCCCTAGTTAAATAAAGGTTTAAAAAATTGCTGTTATAACTAAGTCATAGGCCTAATGATCTACTGTTTGAATACGAGGTTGTTTATTCCACTGCTATCCTGAGTCTGTCTCAGTGCAGGGCTAAGCCCATGCTTATGGATGTAGGTGGGAGAGTTAAGGGTCAGTTCTTGACCCATAGAGTATCTCTCTACTTTCAATGCAATGCCAACAGAGTAATTGGATGGATTGAGTGTCAAAGCATACAAACATGACTAAACCATATAGAAATTGTTACAGAAGGACAATATCAGCTGTATGTGTCCTACACCCACCATGAGCATAATTCCACAGCTTCAATAGTCTGAAGGCAATCTGTATCAGCTTCTCTTCATTGTGATTCAGATGCACTAGAGAAAGAAGAGTCACTATTGAGAACTGACTACAGGGACAAAATGAAAAAGACAAATGTGCAAAATCAGTGTAATGAAATGTCCCTCTTTGAGAAGAGGTTGGCGGTTTTCAGTGTTCCCTCCTTTAGTGTTTTTCTTTTCTTTCACTTATAGTCCCCTCTTTCCTTACAGTTCAAAGTTAGTCACTCTGAATAACAGTTTTATCTCCTGCTCAAGTTGATCAAAGCTGTCCTCACACAATGGAGTCTTTGATCTCTGAGCCCAGTCTCACCCGAGGCCGCGGGCAGGTGTGCGAGATCTCGACAGTGCTCTCCTTCAAGTTTAGAGGCCTCTTCTCTGACTCTGAGAAGCTCTTGCTGTTGTCTGGTGATGAGCATTCATGTGACGGCGTGTTGCAGATGTAGTTGTCATTGAGGGTCTGGTAACCCTTGTGGTCTGACACAGATGCTGGAACTGTGCTGTTGCCATTCAGAGGCACGTTTTCTGCAGGCTTCCCCACTATCCTGGGTTTCATGTTAGGACACTCACCCTCCTTCAGCATGGACTTCATGCGGTCACGGTTCCTGTAGACCACAAACAGGGAGAAGACCACCAGGGAGAAGCCCAGCAGGGCACACACTACGATCAGCTCGTTCCAGTAGGTCTTGGTGTTGATCTGTGGAGAGCGGGTCTCTCCGGGTAGGATGATTGGCTCCTCCTGGGGGACCAGAGGGGTGCGTGAGCGGCCGATCAGGGTGGTGCTCTCCTGTCTGGCCTCACCTCTCACACAGTAGTTGGCCAGGAGCTGCCTGAAGCCCTCCTCCACTGACCAGCACTCATAGGTTTCCTGTCTGTCAGCCTGGGCCACCACCACTAGACCTCCCTCAGGACTGGGGTACAGGAAGTGACCTGCACCCTCACTGTACTCCCACTTTCTCTCAGCCAGGTTGGAGCGCAGCTTACAGGGCAGCACTTTGAACGTGTTGGCTGGGATCATTATCACCTGGCATGAAGACATCCCTGCAGACAACAAAAGGAAGGGCTTTTTCATTTTTCATTTGTGAAAGAAAGTCCATCCCAGGTAGTTTGAACAAACTGCATTATTATATCACTGTGGTAGCTGAGTAGGAGTGCGCTGAGAAGGAATAAATTAAATGAGCTGGGTACGAATAATGATGTTAAGGGAATATTGGAATAAAATTGTCAGCAAAATGTTAATTTAAATGCAGCAGTCCCAGAGTAGAGCACAGTGGTACAGTATAGAGCCGAAAGGATTTAGTCCAGCAGGAGCAGATGGTATGGTACCGTACTTACGTGTGGGTGGGGGTTTAACAAAGCGAGGGCTGGGCTGTGTCTTGTTGCAGATAACTGATGTGTCTGCCTCGTCCACATCCTGCTGCCAGTGGCTGAGAAAACAGACAACAGTAAATCAGAGAAATGGGTGTCTCAGAACAGCTCTAACTGGCACTATCAATCTACACATAGATGGTCTTGACAGACTACAGTGTTAGTCTGCACATATAGCATGTAAGCAAACAGCATTGAGCATTGTCCTGTATTGTCACTTTTTCTTTGGTGTAGTCAGATGTTCTGGAAAGTTTTCAGTCATTATGAGAGCTTAGCATCAAAATAGTTTATACCTATCTCTTACATGCCAATACAAGGCTAGAAGGCTTACATGCCAATACATCTCTCTGAGTGGACCATGGAAATGTAAAGTATAATGGTTGGTGGTCTGGATGAAACATACCTATCTGGTGGAGCCAGCCTGACATCCAGGCACTGCCTCCCTGTCCAGGCACAGTAAGGGTCTCTGGACAGGACACACTCTCCACAGCTCTGGTAGTTGGAGCAGTTAGCCACAGGGACCTCCACCAGGCCAGAGTAGGAGGACACAAACAGCAGGCCCTGTAGAGAGACCAGTCAGTCAGTCAGATGCCAGGGAGGAATAGCCCTAGGTCATGTATTCACATACAGTTAACCCTCTCTAATATAGTATCAACACCATCCCCTCTACGGCCAATGCTGGAGTAACAGCACAGACTAACATCACAGACTAACAGCACAGAGTAACATCACAGGGTAACAGCACAGAGTAACAGCACAGAGTAACAGCACAGAGTAACACAGGACAAGATTCATGATGGGTCACACGCCGTTTACAACCCATCTGTTTTCAGTTCCCCTGAGAGGAAGTTGCATGCAATTATCCCAATGAACGTGAGCTGAGCTCCCCTTCAGGCTCTGGCTCTCTTCACGGCTCATGGGACCCCTAAGCTGATAGTGCTGACATTTAGTGAGCTCAATATTACTACCACTATGAGGACATGCTTCAGAAATAAACAGAGTTCTCACTCTACACTCTGTACTGTACCTTCTCAGACTCCAGTTCTATGTGTTCTACAGGCTGGGGGTCAGTGAAGAGCACCATCTCCTCAATGATGTGCATCTTGTTGTTGACATTAATGGCTTTGTGGAGTCTCCCGTCATCTGCCAGAGACATATGACAGAACAGTAGATGGTTAATGTCTGCTATAGCTCTGCCTGTCATACAGAACATGAAAGGGGGAGAAGTTCTGTCAGCTGAGCCTGTTTACAGAACCTGTTCCAATGAAGAGCACATTGTAGTGTTTGTGGATGGCTTGGACCCGGTGGACAGCTATCTGGGTGTAGCGGACACTGCGTTTCAGCAGGAGTGGCTGGCTGCGGATCACACTGTCCATCAGGAAGTGGTCCTTGACGAAGTTCAATACCTTGTCAGGCATGTGCATGGAGGAGGGGATGCCCTGGTCCCGGGCTGCATTAGTGATGCACTGTGGAAGAAACACAGGGAGTCTCATAAGCACACACTGGGCTACAATACACACTACACAACCATACTACTCCCCCATCAATATGTGTTTGTATCCTTCAGTTGATGTGGCCATGATAACACTGCCAGGAAATGAAAGCAGCAGCAGCTTTTTGATAACATCAGGCCTTCTGGGAAGAGGGCAGCCAGTGACAGCAGAGAAACAGATAACTTAGCTGCTTAAGCACTGATGTTCAGTCCAGATTGGTGATGTGACTAAGGCAGAACACATCCGACCTGCACACACGAGGTTGGCTAAAGTTTACTGTAGACTTCCCAATGGAACAATTTTGCGCATATATTATAACAATATTTTGGTGTTAAGTAGCTTTCAGCAGTTTTATTCTTCGGCTGTTCGAGCACACATTCTTTCCTTGAGGCTTGTTGTTGTCACGACTTCTGCCGAAGTTGATGCCTCTCCTTGTTCGGGCGGTGTTCGGAGGTCGACGTCGCCGATCTTCTAGCCATCGCCGATCCATTTTTCATTTTCCATTTGTTTTGTCTCGTTTTCCCACACACCTGGTTCTCATTTCCCTCATTATGTGTTGTGTATTTAACCCTCTGTTCCCCCCATGTCTTTGTGTGGTATTGTTTATTGTAAGTGCTTGTGCACATTTTGTTTTACTGGTGCGAGTCGGGTTATTGTGCCCATACTTTGTATTTCTTATGCTGTTGGTTTAACTATTAAACTGCTCCGGCTATTATCAAGTTCTGCTCTCCTGCATCTGACTTCCCTGCCACCAGATACGCACCCCCTACAGAATACCACACCATCTACATGGAGTCAGCAGAAGCAGGTGCCCCTGGTATGTGGATAGAGGAGCGCGTCCAGGAGCAAGCGACGATGATCCAACATCTTGGCGTCGCGATGGACCACGTCGTGCAGACCATGGACCGCTGGGAGAGACAGACAGTTCCTCCAGCGCCCCCACCAGCACAACAGTGCTTACCACTACTCGTCCCTCCAGCGCCCCCACCAGCACAACCGGGGTTACCACTACTCGTCCCTCCTGCATCCGGTCCCAGTGGGATGCGTCTCGACCTTCCCAGGGAGTATGATGGGACGGCGGCACTGTGCCAGGGTTTCCTGTTACAGCTGGACATATACCTGAGCACCGTTTACCCGGCTCCCTCGGGAAGGGAGAGGGTGTCCGTCCTCATTTCGTGCCTCTTGGGGAGAGCTCTGGAGTGGGCTAACGCCGTATGGGGAGAAGGAAATACGGCGCTGGATGACTTCGACCACCCACCCGAGGGTAGAGCGGCGGGTGAACGTCTATTCCACCTGCGGCAGGGGACAATGAGCGCACAGGAGTTCGCTTTGAACTTTCTGGACCCTGGCCGCCGGAGCAAGATGGAACGACAGGGCCCTGATCGACCATTATCGCTGCAGTTTGTGCGAGGACGTCCGTCAAGAGTTGGCCTGCAGGAACACCACCCTTACTTTTGACCAGCTGGTGGACCTGTCCATTCGGCTGGATAACCTGCTGGCTACCCACGGACGTCCAGATCGGGGTCTGTCGGTTCCATCCCCCAGCACCACCACTCCGATGCCCATGGAGCTGGGAGGTGCTGCGCTCAGAGAGACCGGAAGAGGTTCCATCTCGTGCGCCATCTGTGGCCGCAGAGGTCACACTGCCGGTCGGTGCCGGGTTGGTTCCTCTGGGAGTCGAGGCAGCAGGCAGGGCACTCTGGTGTCACCTCAGGTGAGAAGGCACCATTCTCACCCAGAGCCCTCTATTGCACAAATGTTTTTGTTCGTTACATTTCCTGAATTTCCCCCGCATTCCCAGCATAAGGCGCTCGTCGATTCAGGCGCGGCTGGGAATTTTATAGACAGATCATTAGCCTTTAGTTTAGGGATCCCCATCGTTCCTGTAGGAATGCCCTTCCCAGTTCACGCCTTAGATAGTCGACCATTAGGGTCAGGGTTGATTAGGGAGACCACCGCTCCTCTGGGCATGGTGACGCAGGGGGGGTCACACGGAGAAAATCAGTCTCTTTCTCATTGACTCTCCTGCGTTTCCAGTGGTGCTAGGTCTACCCTGGTTAGCTTGTCATAACCCCACTATTTCATGGCAACGGAGGGCTCTCACGGGGTGGTCGCGAGATTGCTCGGGGAGGTACTTAGGGGTTTCCATAGGTGCTACTACGGTGGAAAGTCCAGACCAGGTCTCCACCGTGCGCATTCCCCCCGAATATGCCGATTTGGCTCTCAATTACCACCCCATCGACGGGGGGATTGTGCGATAGATCTCCTGGTAGACGCCGCACTTCCCAGGAGTCACGTGTATCCCCTGTCACAGGCGGAGACGGTGGCTATGGAAACATATGTCTCCGAATCCCTGCGTCAGGGGGACATTCGGTCCTCCACTTCACCCGCCTCCTCAAGTTTCTTTTTTATGAAGAAAAATGAGGGAGGTTTGCACCCGTGTATTGACTATCGAGGCCATAATCAGATAACTGTGAGGTACAGTTACCCGCTACCTCTAATCGCCACGGCGATTGAGTCAATGTACGGGGCGCGCTTTTTCACCAAACTTGATCTCAGGAGTGCTTACAACCTGGTGCGTATCCGGGAGAGAGATGAGTGGAAGACGGCTTTCAGTACGACCTCAGGGCATTATGAGTACCTCGTCATGCCGTACAGGTTGATGAAT
Source organism: Salvelinus namaycush (assembly GCF_016432855.1). Classification (NCBI taxonomy): domain Eukaryota; kingdom Metazoa; phylum Chordata; class Actinopteri; order Salmoniformes; family Salmonidae; genus Salvelinus; species Salvelinus namaycush. Next base: position 34,324,057 of record NC_052315.1, read on the forward strand.
GCTCCATCAGTCTTCCAAACATTTGTAGACAAGATTTTCAGGGACCTGCACGGGCAGGGTGTAGTGGTGTATATTGATGACATTCTGATATACTCCGCTACACGCGCCGAGCATGTGTCTCTGGTGCGCAAGGTCGACTGTTGGAGCATGACCTGTACGCCAAGGCTGAGAAATGCCTGTTCTTTCAACAGTCCGTCTCCATCCTATTTCCACCTTGGGGGTGGAGATGGAGAGTGACCGCATTTCAGCCGTGCGTAATTGGCCGACTCCCACCACGGTAAAGGAGGTGCAGCGGTTTTTAGGGTTTGCCAATTACTACCGGAGGTTTATCCGGGGTTTTGGTCAGGCAGCGGCTCCAATTACCTCACTGCTGAAGGGGGGACCGGTGCGTTTGCAGTGGTCGGCTGAGGCGGACAGGGCTTTTGGTCACCTGAGGGCTCTGTTTACCTCGGCTCCCGTGCTGGCCCATCCGGATCCCTCATTGGCATTCATAGTGGAGGTGGACGCGTCCGAGGCTGGGATAGGAGCCGTGCTCTCTCAGCGCTCGGGCACACCACCGAAGCTCCGCTCCCTGTGCTTTCTTCTCGAGGAAGCTCAACCCGGCGGAGCGAAACTATGACGTGGGGGACCGGGAGCTGTTGGCTGTCGTCAAGGCTCTGAAGGCGTGGAGACATTGGCTCGAGGGGGCTAAACACCCTTTTCTCATCTGGACTGACCACCGCAATCTGGAGTACATCCAGGCGGCGAGGAGACTGAACCCTCGCCAGGCAAGGTGGGCCATGTTTTTCACCCGTTTTGTGTTCACCCTATTTTACAGACCAGGTTCCCAGAACGTGAAGGCAGACGCACTGTCCCGGCTGTATGACACAGAGGAGTGCCTGGTGGCGCCGGTAGTGTGGGAGCTGGACGCGGACATTGAGCAGGCGTTGCGTGCAGAGCCCGCTCCACTCCAGTGTCCTGCTGTGCGTCTGTATGTTCCGTCTGCTGTCCGTGACCGGTTGATCTATTGGGCCCACACGTCACCCTCCTCTGGTCATCAAGGCATTGGTCGGACGGTGCGCTGTCTGACTGGGAAGTACTGGTGGCCCACTTTGGCAAAGGACGTGAGGGTTTATGTTTCCTCCTGCTCGGTGTGCGCCCAGTGTAAGGCTCCTTGGCACCTGCCCAGAGGTAAGCTACACCCCTTACCCATTCCACAGCGGCCATGGTCGCACCTGTCGATTGATTTCCTGACTGATCTTCCCCCATCACAGGGAAACACTACGATCCTGGTTGTTGTGGATCGTTTCTCTAAGTCCTGCCGTCTCCTTCCTCTGCCCGGTCTCCCTACGGCCCTACAGACTGCGGAGGCCTTGTTTATGCACGTCTTCCAGCACTACGGGGTGCCTGAGGATATGGTGTCTGATCGGGGAACCCCAGTTCACTTCGAGGGTCTGGAGGGCGTTCATGGAACGTCTGGGGGTCTCGATCAGCCTTACCTCAGGTTTTCACCCCGAGAGTAACGGGCAGGTGGAGAGAGTTAACCAGGATGTGGGTAGGTTTCTGAGGTCCTTTTGCCAGGACCGACCGGGGGAGTGGGCAGCGTTCGTGCCCTGGGCAGAGATGGCCCAGAACTCGCTCCGCCACTCCTCCACTAACCTCTCCCCCTTCCAGTGTGTATTGGCATCAGAGTCAGACCGAGGCTCCTGTGGTGGACGACTGGTTCCGGCACGCGGAGGAAACATGGGACGCCGCCCATGTTCACCTTCAGCGCGCCGTGCTGCGCCAGAAAGTTGGCATAGACCGTCACCGCAGTGAGGCCCCGGTGTTTGCACCGGGGGACCGGTTCTGGCTCTCGACCCGAAACCTGCCCCTCCGCCTGCCCTGTCGGAATCTGGGTCCGCGGTTTGTGGGGCCATTTAAAGTCCTGAGGAGAGTGAATGAGGTTTGTTAGAGGTTACAGCTTCCCCCCAATTACCGCATTAACCCCTCGTTCCATGTGTCTAACCTCAGGCCGGTGGTGGCTGGCCCGCTCCAGGAGTCTGAGGTGCGGGAGGTTCCTCCGTCCCCTTGGGACATCGAGGGGGCCCCGGCGTACTCCGTTCGTTCCTGGATTCTGGATATACTGGATACATACTGGATTCGAGACGTCGGGCGAGGGAACTTCTGGGCCCAGAGATGCTGGGTTCCGGTGGAGGACGTGTTGGATCCTTCAATGCTGCGAGAGTTCCACCGTCTCCGTCAGGATCGTCCTGCGCCTCGTCTCCGAGGCCGGTGTCGACGCGCTGCTGGAGCCGCGCATCAAGGGGGGTTACTGTCACAACTTCTACCGAAGTCGATGCCTCTCCTTGTTCGGGCCGGTCTTCTAGCCATCGCCAATCCATTTTTCATTTTCCATTTGTTTTGTCTCGTTTTCCCACACACCTGGTTCTCATTTCCCTCATTATGTGTTGTGTATTTAACCCTCTGTTCCCCCCATGTCTTTGTGTGATATTGTTTATTGTAAGTGCTTGTTCACATTTTGTTTTACTGGTGCGCGTCGGGTTATTGTGCCCATACTTTGTATTTCTTATGCCGTTGGTTTAACTACTAAGCTGTTCCGGCCATTATCAAGTTCTGCTCTCCTGCATCTGACTTCCCTGCCACCAGATACGCACCCCTTACAGTTGTAGTTCGGTAGTCAAAGTTTACGCACCTTCGTCGGTGATTGGTCAACAGTAAGTGTTCTTTAAGTGTTTGTTGTCATTCAAAGACAGGCGACTAGTTTTCATGCAAATGTTTTCACTTGAAAAAAAATTAATTACAGATTTCTTGAGTTATCTTAGATTATTTCTGACTATTTTGAGGAAGTGTACTGGCTGATACAGCGTTTCATGGCGTCGGAGAAGATGGCTGACGTTTTCCTAACCAACTGTTTTTGGTTCATTATTTTGTGTTGTTTGTAACTTATTTTTTAACTTATTTTGTACATAATGTTGCTGCTACCGCCTCTTATGACCGAAAATAACTTCTGGACATCAGAACACCGATTACTCACCACGAACTGGCAGAAGCCTTTTTTTTCCTTTAACGAGTCCAACGAGCCCGACGTGAAGGACAAGGACATACTGCTTTCCCGGGAAGAGACCCAAATCCCCGTAATTTGCGTGAAGAGAAGGCAGAGAAAAAGAGGTCACATCGTCGGATGTGGCTGGGCTTGCAAACCATTACAGACTACAAAGAGAAGCACAGCCGAGAGCTTCCCAGTGACATGAGCCTACCAGATGAGCTAAACTACTTCTATGCTCGCTTCGAGGCAATTAACACTGAAACATGTATGAGATCACCAGCTGTTCCGGACGACTGTGTGATTACGCTCTCCGCAGCCGATGTGAGTAAGACCTTTAAACAGGTCAACATTCACAAGGCCGCAGGGCCAGACGGATTACCAGGATGTGTACTGCGAGCATGCGCTGACCAACTGGCAAGTGTCTTCACTGACATTTTAAACCTCTCCCTGTCCGAGTCTGTAATACCAACATGTTTCAAGCAGACCACCATAGTACCTGTGTCCAAGAACACAAAGGTAACCTGCCAGAATGACTACCGACCCGTAGCACTCACGTCTGTAGCCATGAAGTGCATTGAAAGGCTGGTCATGGCTCACATCAACACCTGGGTCCTCAGATCCTCAAAAGGTTCTACAGCTGTACCATCGAGAGCATCCTGACTGGTTGCATCACTGCCTGGTATGGCCATTGCTCGGCCTCCGACCACAAGGCACTACAGAGGATATTGCGTACGGCCCAGTACATCACCGGGGCCAAGCTTCCTGCCATCCAGGACCTCTATACCATGCGGTGTCAGAGGAAGGCCCTAAAAATGGTCAAATACTCCAGCCGCCCCAGTCATAGACTGTTCTCTCTTCTACCGCACAGCAAGCGGTACCCTAGCGCCAAGTCTAGGTCCAAGAGGCTTCTAAACAGCTTCTACCCCCAAGCCATAAGACTCCTGAACATCTAATCAAATGGCTACACAGACTATTTGCATTGCCCCCCCCTTTATGCCGCTGCTACTCTATTATTATCTATGCATAGTCACTTTAATAACTTTACGTACATGTACATATTACCTCAATTACCTCGACTAACCGGTGCCCCCTGCACATTGACTCTGTACCTGTACCTCCTGTATATAGTCTCGCTATTGTTATTTTACTGCTGCTCTTTAATTACTTGTTACTTTTATTTCTTATTCGTATTTTTTAAACTGCATTGTTGGTTAGGGTATTGTAATTAAGCATTTCACTGTAAGGTCTACACCTGTTGTATTCGGCGCATGTGATACAATTTGATTTGATTGATTTGATTTGAAGGGGGACAAACCGCTTTTTGTAGTTTGAAGGTATTTTAAGGGAATATGTGCGCACAGATGTTCACTTTCGCCTAGTCGAGTTCTGCTAGGAGCAAACCAAACCTATGTATGCAGACACCTTTAGTACAGTCTAACGCCTTGATCAAACTGATAGGGTTTTTGCGCAAAATAGAACACAGCATCATCTGGATATGTGTACAACAAAAGTTCAACATTCACCTTCTGCTACCATTTCTGTCAAGTCGTCTGCGCATACAGTTTTACGCATACGTTCGAGAAATCCAACGTATGCACCACACAGAAGGCACTGCAACACAATGCTTCAAGGCAAACGCAACGTTGCATTTGAAATTAATGTACTTCTGGTGTACCACCAAATGCAACTGCACTATTGGTGTGATCGAGGCGTAATGCAGGTTAGTGATACTGTGTCAGCTGTCCAGCAGAGGGCAGTGGACACTAACTCACCGTTCCAGGCCGTGGCTCAGGGACAGGGTGGTTGTAGGTGTACCACTGCTGGGTCTCCCGGTTGACCTCCCGGTAACGGCCGTTGAAGGCCTTCTCCACCTGGTCCATGGTGAAGGCACACACTGCTGAGCTGCCAGAGGCCCCTTTATACCTGGGATAACACCACACAGCAGTTAGGCTGCATCACATTCCTCTTCCCCCAAGTCATCCTATTCTTTACTCTGACAGTAGTGCCGAACTAATATAAAGTACGTGATCAATAATGTCTCCAATACACCATAGACGAACAGAGGGAATGGAGGTGTGGCTGTTTTCCCATGACTGGGTCAATGATAATCTGCTATAAACTGTATGGAAAATGTTATTGAGGAGATGAGTGTAATACCAATATTTCATTACCCAAATCAATAGAAAATCCTGCACACTCTTGCATATGTACTGTATGTCTTAGTGACAAAGTGTTTCCTCACCACTGTGAAGTGAAGACCCCATAGAACACGGTGTTCTTCCAGTCTTCTGGGCTGGGCGTCAACACAAACATGTCCTGGATGATGTTGAAGGGGAAGCCATCGTCAGGCAGCGAACAGAGGAGCTGTGCTTTTAGGAAGGTGGTCCATTTCTTCTGCAGCACCCTCTCTCCTCCTTTGTCACCCTGTAATACAAATCAGAGCTTTGTTACAGTATATGGACCTGCAGTCACAGTAACCCAGTGTCCAGTAGAGGGCACAAGCATGTACATTTAAACTGTAAACCCAGTAGTTGAAATGGTGAGAATGCATAATAATCTGATGTCATGGCAAACAACTTGCCTAAATATTATTATGGTTTACATTCTGCCTGGTATACATGTTCTACACCTGTTGTATTCGGCACGTGACAAATACAGTTTGATTTGATATATGTAATGATATGTCTGAAACATTATTCTCCCCAGTTGTTTACCTCGAAACGAGGAACTGTTTGAATTGGCAGAAATGAGAACCAATATTGTAAAACCACTAGACTGAGTACAACGGATGGTGGCTATAACACATCTCCCCTGGGGCAGTGGAGTTCTAGGTCAAGAAAACAATATAAGACATCACAACTGGATGAAAGAAAAACACTGGGGCACTGGGGAGGCCAAATGCTTTTCAGTGAGAGAGCGAAAAGGACACTGCTCACACACAATGCCTCTCCACGGACACTACCACTCTGAACCTGTGCCCGTGGCACTACCCTGCCTGGTGGTCTGTGGTCAGCTATGGGAGCATGATACTTGGTTGGCTTGAGAAGCTAAAAAAGCAGCACAACTTTTCCATTAAGAAATTATTCATTCACTTAGATCACTCCAACCTCTGCATGAAAGATATTATTTGTGAGCCTTACAGCTATGAATGCTGTACCTATACAGATAGCTGAATGTACAGGGAATGTGTGGGGACATACAACTGAAAAAAGGAATATAATTGTCTGTTTACATTCACTTGAGTCTGTGGCTCAGAGTGCAGCAATTACTCCAATTCTTGTCTGGGACATAGATCTGAGGAGATTGAAAAGGCTGAGGGAGGAACGGTAAGTCATCTTCACAGAGCACTGTTCAGAGGACTAAAAAGAAACCAAAAGAAGTCTAGCCTACATAACCCAGAGCCCTGTAAGATGTGCCTTCATCTGAGTCCCCCTCTGCCCAACATTAATCAGAGGAAATAACATCAGTGAATGGTAAAGGGAAATGACACGTGACTAATGCTGAGTTTCAGAAGCAATTACTTGCTGTATTAACCCAACCAGATAATGAGCTACATGTATTCCCTGCTCTGCTCCCCTGGGTCTACCTAGTTATTATTAAAACCAGAGAGAGTGTGTACCTAAAGTCTCTCCTTCTGAATATTGGACTGAAAGTGCTCAATTCATTAATCCCTTACATAAGCCCCCCTTTCCAACACGCAGGTACTCAGGGCCAGGTTGAATTTCCAGAGTTTCTGTAATAACAGTAATACCAGTGTAACGGCAGCCTTCCCTCTCTTCACTAGAAGAGAGAGTGTAGCAGGGATCGGACCAACACGCAGCGTAGCCAGTGCTCAACATGTTTAATAACACTAATAAACAGTGAACACTTAACACTTAACAAATAACAAAATAACAAAATGTGGCAAACCGATAACAGTCCTATCTGGTGCAGAACACAAACACAGAGACAGGAAACAACCACCCACAATCCCCAACACAAAACAAGCCACCTATATATGATTCTCAATCAGGGACAACGATTGACAGCTGCCTCTGATTGAGAACCATATTAGGCTGGACACAGAAACAGACGAACTAGACACACAACATAGAATTCCCACCCAGCTCACGTCCTGACCAACACTAAACAAGCAAAACACATAAGAACTCTGGTCAGGACGTTACAACCAGCTTGTTGTGTTTTTCTGTTTTCTGCACAGCTGTATACATCCACAATGCTCCACCCATCAAAAGTTTTATTTTCAGTATTATTGTAATTCTGTATTTTTGACAATGCCTTGTCTACAGTTTCACCAACACATATTGCACCATCCAAACCTTTACAAGAAGAATTCCCTAACAAATATAAGAATAATATAAGATAAGAAAGTCCAGGAGCTGTAGCTAAGATACTCTGTACTCTGAGTTCAAATCTCCCCTGTGATTGGCCTGCACACCACCATCCTGTATTTCATTTTAGAGGAGAATCAAGGGTGTGTCCTGCAGTCTCACTCTAACAGTGGCAGACACACTGGTTACCATTTGACTGCCACTCAGTGTCAAGACATACACCTGCAGACAGCTACTGTAGAGAAGCCTTGCTACTTGCAGTCTGCAGAGCCTGGGATGTATAGGCAGTCAAAATCCTATTACTAGAAGCTGTCTGCTGCCTGTTTGAAAAATATAAACAAGGGAAAATATCCCTCCATTGGAACTGCAACGTATGGGGCCTCTTAAAATGTAAAAGATGCCTGTCGCTGCTAAGTGTAGACTGCTTTAATGAGTTTAGCTCGTATGGCCGAGGTGGAAATTAAATTTAAAAGGCACGGAAGCAATTGAAATGACTTGTGAGCTGGCCCCAAAGCAGAGCTCTATTTCACATCTCATCATGGTAAATATTTTCAAATTAAGTTTGATAATGGGCTTTGGTGGATTCATTACGTTTGTTTGTTATATGCGGGAGGACAAGGTGCTGCCTGCAGGAGGCCTTAGTCACACAGCTCCTCCCTTCATTGTATGCACCTCACTCTGTCCACTCTGGCAGCACTGCAATGGTACTGCTTATCTCTTCATAAAACGAAAAAGGAAAGAAATGCAATATTACAAGATGCTTTCCCGGAAGATTGACTGCTGGAAATGCAAAGCCTGGGAGGAGGGGTGTTGCCCATAAAACTGTCAGCTAGTATTTCACACTGTGTTTGGATTGGCCATACTACAGCTGGGATAAACAAGAGGCCATGACCATGCTGTCAAAGTGAGGGCAGATTCTCTGGTCACAGAGAATAGAAGAGGTTCATTAAATTATTGTGAAGAAGAAGTATCACTCAACAATAGACCGGTGGTAAAATGTTTGGAAACCATTCCTTTCAGGTTCAAATTCTGGAAACTGAAATAAAGTGTTCCGGCTGCTCGTAGTACACCCTTGTCTGCAGGTAAGTGCAGGAAAGAGGTGGAAAAGGAGAAGGCATTTTAGGTCTGCTGTGAATCCTAGCTGAATGCTAATATTTGCTGAAATGTGATAAGAGTGGAGGAGGGCCCAAACAGGGGGAACTCACAGGAGGAATGTTTTTCTGTAACACAAACCCCTGTGTCCCTCCCCCCCTGTGAAACCAACCACTTCCACCCTTAAATCCCCCACCTCACACACACATGCATACACCACATAGAAGTGTACACACACACACTTCTCCCACTCTGATAGAGTCCATTAAAGTGTGTCTAGATCGGTGGGGTTGAGGAGAGCCTTGCTCAAGGGGAAAAGACACTCTTTAGACAGGCCATCTCCGTTGAAGCGTCACTCACCTTACACACGCGAGCGATGCGTGACACAATGGTTTTGTCAAAAAAATCAAACTCTTTTCCCGCTTCGCTGAAGAAGAAGTAAATCTTATCGTCGTCGCCTACTGGGTTGCCTTCGGGCAGGCTCTCCTGGATGTAGGCAGAGCCCACAAAGGCTGGGTCTGGAGGAATAACAACATAACCACAGGGTGAAGTGTCAGCCTAGAACCATGTATTCTAGGACATGGACATGCATTTTACATCCACAAACGTCTTCTGGTCATTCAGTCATTTTGCAACAGGAATTGTGGTAACTACTGCATGTTGAAATTAACAAAATACCATGGAAACGCCTATAGTTCTTCAAAGCTACGGTCATTTTCATTTATCATGTCCAGCCTGAGGTCTTCAAATACTGATTGTATGTTTAGGGGAAAACTATTTATGCGTGTATGTTTACCTTATCAGCCAGCTTCATATACAAACAGTAGACCATGACATGAAGCAGTTACCAGATAGCTTGAAGACCTGAACTTACCTTGGAGCCAGTTCAAGGAGTTTTCTGTTTTCAGGGCAGCGCCTTGGCCCAGGCTCTTGTAAATGATAGGTTCATTTCCTTGGAAATTACTGACTGTACCAGCATACAGTTCTCCATCTATAATGTAAGGAACGATAAGATGAAGACAAACAATATCTGGACCTAGAGATGGAGCCTCTGTGTCACTCATAACAAACCCTGGAATCTAGAAGGGAAGGGTTGTCTGCTAGTATATTTACAGTATGGAAGACACTAAGGATGGTAAAATATACATTGCAGCTACTGTATATAAAATATTTTATAATTGATAAATCAGTAATTAAGTATGTCTACATTATGTATATTATTTTTATGTATGTATTGACTTGTATACAGTATGTATTGCGTACACAGTCTTATGGAAGCCAAACATATTTCCCTAACAGTAAATAAGTGACCCATATAGTGAACGTACCGGCTATGATGGCAGTGGACTTGTACTCAGGGTTGAAAGGGCAGCGGCTGCGCCCGTCCTCTGTCACTATCTCTCCAGTCTGGCTTCTCACCAGGGTGAAGTCAGCTGTGTTCTGGAGAGGACCCAGAGAGAAAGAGAGGATTGAGGAGAAGTAGGGCTGTAATCTACACTGACAATTCCCACTGCCTGCTGGCCACTCTGTTCGCTACTACAGCGCTGTAGTAGAACCACCAATTTTCCCACGGTTGCACACCAGCCACTGAAGCTAATTGGCAAAATTATTTGGCTAACTCCTCCCACCTGCGAACACACACAAGAGACACCCACATCAAACCACACCGGGTGTTACACAAATTACACAATGTAAATGTTCATGTTGCACAACTTTTAGTTGTCTCATTAAATGCTTTCAATATTTGTATATGAAAATGTATAGATGATTTGAAGTTTTTAAGTCATTGACATTTGAAGCTATTGACCGTTTAAAATATTGTCCGATGTACATTGTGCAATTTACTGATGGCCACTAACCAGCCCCATAGGGATATCGAATGTCAAACCAAATTGACCATGGGCATTACAATCGGGTCGCGTGCAGCTGCGCTCCGAATGTATGATTATGTGGGTGCTGCCATCTGTGGGCAGGATGACATAAACCCAACCTGTTATGCTACCCTTCATTTTTTGCATTATCTTCCAAATCTCACTTTTGGATGAGACTGACTTTATGACCAAATTTATCTTAAATTCACTTTGTAGTACATTTTTACACTATAATAAATATTATGCCACATAGGCCATTTTTATGAGATGAGAAATAGCGAAATAGCTGAGAAATAGCTTTTAGGGGCCGTCGCTCTTTAAGTAAATGTTATTATACAATTCCTTTTAAAAGCGATCTGGTGATGGGGAAGATGAGGAGTGCTGCTTACAGAAGGAATGGACAGAACTTTGTATACTGTACTTTATATCTCTCTGTGTGGGCTGAGACTCAATGGTTGTGATAAGAGAGACGCTCGGGAATCCTGGTTCACAACCTAAAGTTCAGCCAAGATACTTCCCCTCCTCCCTTAATGTCCCCCCCCCCCCCCCCCCCCATATTGAAGTAGTACAAGGGGGAAAGGGACACACATTTGAGATGTTCTTTGACTGTCAATATTTTTAAATGGAAATGTCAATGTTATTCTGAATTGCCTCAGAGACTTGTCTGCTCCATCAGCAGAACACTTTTAAAGATGCACTTCCTCTCAAATCTGTGTGTTCTAAAACGTCTTCATACAACCCAGAGCCACACATGCTCACTAAGCATCTGTAAGGGGTATAATTGGAATACACTGATTTCAGGTGGAAAAAAATGCAGTCTCCAGGGGGATAATCGCATGGAGAAGAAAATAAGTACCTTGATTGACAGAGTGAATTACATGGCTAATCACATCTCTCGACAGCACACAGGCATGGTGGTTCTCTCTACATCACACAGGCATGGTGGTTCTCTCTACAGCACACAGGCATGGTGGTTCTCTACAGCACACACGCATGGTGGTTCTCTCTACAACACACAGGCATGGTGGTTCTCTCTACAGAACACAGGCATGGTGGTTCTCTCTACATCACACAGGCATGGTGGTTCTCTCTACAGCACACAGGCATGGTGGTTCTCTCTACAACACACAGGCATGGTGGTTCTCTCTACAACACACAGGCATGGTGGTTCTCTCTACAGCACACAGGCATGGTGGTTCTCTCTACATCACACAGGCATGGTGGTTCTCTCTACAACACACATACATGGTGGTTCTCTCTACAACACACAGGCATGGTGGTTCTCGCTACATCACACAGGTATGGTGGTTCTCTCTACAGAACACAGGCATGGTGGTTCTCTCTACATCACACATACATGGTGGTTCTCTCTACAACACACAGGCATGGTGGTTCTCTCTACATCACACATGCATGGTGGTTCTCTCTACAACACACAGGCATGGTGGTTCTCTACTTCACACAGGCATGGTGGTTCTCTCTACATCACACAGGCATGGTGGTTCTCTCTACAACACACAGGCATGGTGGTTCTCTCTACAACACAGGCATGGTGGTTCTCTCTACATCACACAGACATGGTGGTTCTCTCTACAACACACAGGCATGGTGGTTCTCTCTACAACACACAGACATGGTGGTTCTCTCTACATCACACAGGCATGGTGGTTCTCTCTACAGCACACAGGCATGGTGGTTCTCTCTACAGCACACAGGCATGGTGGTTCTCTCTACATCACACAGGCATGGTGGTTCTCTCTACAACACACAGGCATGGTGGTTCTCTCTACAACACACAGGCATGGTGGTTCTCTCTACAGCACACAGGCATGGTGGTTCTCTCTACAGCACACAGGCATGGTGGTTCTCTCTACATCACACAGGCATGGTGGTTCTCTCTACAACACACAGACATGGTGGTTCTCTCTACAGCACACAGGCATGGTGGTTTCTCTCTACAACACACAGGCATGGTGGTTCTCTCTACAACACACAGTCATGGTGGTTCTCTCTACAACACACAGGCATGGTGGTTCTCTCTACATCACACAGGCATGGTGGTTCTCTCTACATCACACAGGCATGGTGGTTCTCTCTACAACACACAGGCATGGTGGTTCTCTCTACAGCACACAGGCATGGTGGTTCTCTCTACAGCACACAGGCATGGTGGTTCTCTCTACATCACACAGGCATGGTGGTTCTCTCTACAACACACAGGCATGGTGGTTCTCTCTACAACACACAGGCATGGTGGTTCTCTCTACAGCACACAGGCATGGTGGTTCTCTCTACAGCACACAGGCATGGTGGTTCTCTCTACATCACACAGGCATGGTGGTTCTCTCTACAACACACAGACATGGTGGTTCTCTCTACAGCACACAGGCATGGTGGTTCTCTCTACAACACACAGTCATGGTGGTTCTCTCTACAACACACAGGCATGGTGGTTCTCTCTACAACACACAGGCATGGTGGTTCTCTCTACAACACACAGTCATGGTGGTTCTCTCTACAACACACAGTCATGGTGGTTCTCTCTACAACACACAGGCATGGTGGTTCTCTCTACAACACACAGGCATGGTGGTTCTCTCTACAACACACAGTCATGGTGGTTCTCTCTACAACACACAGGCATGGTGGTTCTCTCTACAACACACAGGCATGGTGGTTCTCTCTACATCACACAGGCATGGTGGTTCTCTCTACAACACACAGACATGGTGGTTCTCTCTACAACACACAGACATGGTGGTTCTCTCTACAACACACAGACATGGTGGTTCTCTCTACAACACACAGACATGGTGGTTCTCTCTACAACACACAGGCATGGTGGTTCTCTCTACAACACACAGGCATGGTGGTTCTCTCTACAACACACAGGCATGGTGGTTCTCTCTACATCACACAGGCATGGTGGTTCTCTCTACAACACACAGGCATGCTGGTTCTCTCTACAACACACAGGCATGGTGGTTCTCTCTACAACACACAGGCATGGTGGTTCTCTCTACAACACACAGGCATGGTGGTTCTCTCTACAACACACAGGCATGGTGGTTCTCTACTTCACACAGGCATGGTGGTTCTCTCTACATCACACAGGCATGGTGGTTCTCTCTACAACACACAGGCATGGTGGTTCTCTCTACAACACACAGGCATGGTGGTTCTCTCTACATCACACAGGCATGGTGGTTCTCTCTACAACACACAGGCATGGTGGTTCTCTCTACAACACACAGGCATGGTGGTTCTCTCTACAACACACAGGCATGGTGGTTCTCTCTACAACACACAGGCATGGTGGTTCTCTCTACAACACACAGGCATGGTGGTTCTCTCTACACACACAGGCATGGTGGTTCTCTCTACAACACACAGGCATGGTGGTTCTCTCTACAACACACAGGCATGGTGGTTCTCTCTACAACACACAGGCATGGTGGTTCTCTCTACAACACACAGGCATGGTTGTTCTCTCTACAACACACAGGCATGGTGGTTCTCTCTACAACACACAGGCATGGTGGTTCTCTCTACAACACACAGGCATGGTGGTTTCTCTCTACAACACACAGACATGGTTGTTCTCTCTACAACACACAGGCATGGTGGTTCTCTCTACAACACACAGGCATGGTGGTTCTCTCTACATCACACAGGCATGGTGGTTCTCTCTACAACACACAGGCATGTGGTTCTCTCTACATCAACAGGCATGGTTTTCTCTTCTACAGTACAACAAGGCAATGGTGGGTCTCTACTATCACACAGCATGGTGGTTCTCTCTAGCAACACACAGGCTCTTACAACAAAGCATGGTGGTTCTCTCTACAACACACAGGCACATGGTGGTTCCTCCTAATCTAACATACTATAACTAACTAACACCTAAAAAAAAAAAAAAGAAGAACTAAAAAACTTCTTAAAACTAAAATAAAAAATAATAACTTAATATATATAAAGAAAATAACTAATATAAAAAAATAAAAAAAAAAAAAAAACAAAATAACTAAAGGAAACATATAAAAAAAATACTAATAGAAAAAAAAGAAAAAAAACTACTAAAAAAAAACCTAAAAATAAAGTCTCTCTAAAAAACCTAAAAACAATCTAACGACTATAAAAATAAAAAGAAAAATACTAAAAAACTAAAAAATGGTAAAACTAGAAAAAAAAAACTCTCTAAAAATAAACTCTAAAACTCCTAAAAAATAAACTCTCTAAAACAAACTAAAAAAACACTAAAAACAATAAAAGAATAAACTATTAAAAAAAAAAATAACAAAAACTCTAATCTAAAAACAATCTCTCTAAAAGAAAAAAAAAAAAAAAAAAAAAAAACTAAAAAATAAAAAAAGAAATATAAAAATTCCTAACTAAAACCTAAAAAAAAACTAAAGAAAAAAATAAAAATCTAACAACTACACTCTCTCTAATAAAAAGAAAAGAAAATACTACATAACTAAAAATAAAAAAATAAAAATCTAAAAAATATAAACACTACTAAAAAACTTACCTTAAAAAAACTATAAAAAAACGTCTAAAAATTAATCTAAAATTTTAAACACTAAAAATAACTCTCTAATCTATAATAAGAATAAAAATAAATCTCTTAACTAAACTAAAGCAAGTAACGAAAAAAATAAAAAAAAAAAAAAACTAAAAAACTAATAACTAAAGAAAACTAAAGTCTCTCTAAAAAAAAACTCCTAGAAAAACACTAAAATAAAAAAAAAAAAATAAAACTAATATCTAATGAAAAACTATAAAAATAAACTACTAAAAAACTAAAAAAAAAGTAAAAATAAAAACTAAAAACAATCTACTAAAATCTAAATAAAAAATCTAATACTAAAAAAAAAAAAAAATAAAACTCTCTACAAATAACAAAAAAAAAAATAACTAAAAAACACTCTAACTAAACTAAAAAAAATCTCTCTACAAAAAACTCAAAACATGATAACAAACTAAAAACTAAAAAAAATCTAAATAGGGGCTAGTAATCTCTCTATAACTACTAATAAAATAAAAAAAGTAAACTAAGCTAAAGAATAAACTAAATCCTATCTAAAATACGAAAAAAATAAACAACCTCTAAAAACAAACTAACTATTAAAAACTTCTAAGAAGAAAAAGAAGCTAAAACTAATAAAGAAAAACAAAATAAAAAAAAACTAAAAATCTAAAAACTAAAAATATCTATCGAAACTAAAAAAAATTAAAAAAACAAAATAAATAAAAAAAATCTAAAAAAAAAATCTAAAAAAATAAAAAAATATCTAAAAAATCTTCTAAAGAAAGTACTAAATACTCTACTATAAACTCTAAATATCTAATTCGAAAACTCTCTAAAAAAAAATAAATACTAAAAAAAAAAAAGAAAACAATGATTATCTCTAACTAAAAAACTTATTACTACTATCTCTTCTCAAAATCTCTACTAAAAAAATAGGATCTAATAACTACTCTCTAAAAAAAACTAAAACAAACAAAACAGAAACGAAAAAAACTAAAACCTAACTAAAAAAAAAAAAAAAACTACACTACGAAAATCCTAACAAAACTCTCTAACTAAAAAAAATAAAAAAAAAAACAAAATAAAAAAAAAATGAAAAACTTCTACTCTCTCTTCTAAAAGAGCTCTAAAAAAATCTCTAAGAGCTAAACTAATAAACTCTTCTAAAAAAAAAACTAAAAAAAAACTACTCTCTAAATCTAATACTAAGAACAGAAAGCTAAACCGAAAAAAAAAAAGAAAAAAAAAAAACTCTAACTCTATCATAATAAACAAAAAAGGCATAATAAAAAACTAAAAAGTATAAAAGCTAAAAAAAAAAAAACTAACGAAACGCCTTCAAGGAAAAAAAAAGTTCTCTCTAAAAAAAAACTACAATAAAAATAAAAAAAAAAAAAAATTAATCTAACCTAAAAATAAAAAAAACAAAAAATCTCTATAAAAACTCTACAAAAGTACTAAAAAAACTAAAAAAAATTAAAAAAAAAAAAAAAGATTAAAAAATAAACGAATAAACATCGAAAAATAAACTAGAAAATAAAAAAAGAAAAAATAACTCCTCTATAACTAAACTAAAATAAAAAACTAGCCTAAAAAATCTAAAGACTCTAAACGGAAAGTCTAAAAAAATAGAAGAAAAATCTACCTAAATAATCTATAAAGAGCTATTCTAAATATAAAAAAAATAATAACACTAATATCTAAAAACTAAAAAAAACGGGGGGGGGGGGATAAATACAAAAAAAAAAAAACTAAAAAAATACAAAATAAAAAACTCTAAATAATGAATGATAATAAAAAAAATAAAAAAATAAAGTACTAAAATTCTACAAAAAAGAGAATAATAAAAAAGACTAAAAGAAAACTAAAAAAAACAAAAAAAAAGCTAACAAACTAACAAAAAAAAATCTCCTACAAAAAAAAGAATAAATAAAAAAACTACTAAATCATTGGAATTAATTCTTCTCTAACAAACTATAAAACAAAGAAGGCAAAACTAAAACCTCTCTAACAAAAAAAAAACAAAAAAAAAAAACTACCAAACAACAAATAAAAAAAAAACAAATGAAAAACTCTCTAATAAAAATAAAAACTCTAAAAAAAGATTAAAATCTAAAAAGCATTACTATAAAAAAAATAAAAATCTAATAGCTAAAAAATCTCTCTATACTCTCTAAAAACTAAATAAAAGAAAAAAAAAAAACTAATGAACTAAAAACTAGTAAAAAAACTAAAAAAAAATAAACAAATAAGTCTAGATAACTAAAAATAAAAGATCTAAAAAAATACTCTAAGCTAAAAAAATTCTCTCTAAAAAACTATTCTAAAAATCTAAAAAAAAGTATAAAAACTAAACATAGAAAAAAAAAAAAACTCTAATATCTAAAAAGCTAAAAAAAAATAATAAAAAAAAAAAACTAAATAAAAACTAAATAAAACTAAAACTTACTACAAAAAAAATATAAGTAATAGTAAATAAAGGTAACATACTACTCTCTAAAAAAATAAAATCTAAAAGAAATTAAAAAAACTAACCCCCCCCCCCTTTAAATTAAGAAAAGAATCTAAACAGCTAAAATAGAAAAAACTAAAACTATAAAAAATAATAAATCTCTCTAATCTAATGAATCACTCTAAACTAAAACTCTATAAAAATAATAAAAAACCTCTCTAAAAAAAACCTAAAAACTCTACTTAAAAAACTCTAAAATAAATAACTTAACTAGAAGCATAAAAAATAAAGCCATTAAAGGAAGAGAATGAGTGGACTAAAAATATAAAAAATTAAATGAAAAAACTACTAAAAAAAAAATACTCTAAAGTAATCTAAAAAATTAAAAAACTAAAATAAAATAATAAAATCTAAAAAAAAAAAAAAACTAAAAAAAAAAAAAAAAAGAAAAATAACTCTGTAAACTATATAAGAAAACTAAAAAGAAAAAAAAAATAATAAAAAAAAAAAACTAAAAAACTCAAAAAAAAATCTAAATAAACTAGAAAAAAAAACAAGATACAAACTCTAACTAGATAACTACAAAAACTAAAAAAACTACTATAAAGAACTAAAAAAACTAAAAACTCTACTAAAAGAAAAAAACTAAAATAAAAATAATAAAAAAACTATATCTCTCTAAAAAAAAAAATAAAAAAAAAAAAAAATAAAAAAAAAAAACCTATAAACACTAAAAAATAAGATAAAAAAAAAAAAAAAACTAAACTAATAAAAAAATAATTTCTCTCTACTAAAAAAAAAAAAAAAAAAAACTAAAACTCTAAACTCTCTAGACTCTCTTAAAACTAAACTATAAAAAAATAAAATAATAATCTCTAAAATCAAAAAAACTCCTAAACTAAAACTCCTAAAAATGTCAGAAAAAAGAAAAAAAACTAAAAAAGAAACATGACTCTCTAAAAATAAAATTAAAATATCAAAAATAAAAATAAACTAAAGAACTAAAATAACTAAAAAAAAAAACTATCTAAAAACTCCTATTTCTCTCTAAAAATAAATACTAAAAGACACTACTAAAAAAAAATAAAGTAAGTAAAAATAACTAATAGCTACTAAAACTAACTAAAAAGTAAATTAAGAAATACGGAAAAAAAAAATAACTAAACTTAAATCTAAAAAGCTCTCAAAAAAAATCTAAAATCTAAAAAAAGACAAAGAAGTCTATCTAATAAAAACTAAAAAAAAATATCTTAAAAAAAAAAAAAAATATAAAAATCTAAACACTTAAAAATGAACAAAAAAACTAATACTACAATATATCTAAAAAAAATAAAAAAAAAAAAAAATAAAAACTAATAAAAAAAAACTAAACTCTCTAAAAACTAACTAAAAAATAAAAAACTAAATAAAAAAAACTTACTCTCTAAAAAATAATAAACTAATAAACAAAAAGTCTATCTCTCTAAAAATAAATCTCTCTATAAAAGCTAAAAAAAATAAAAAAGCTAAATAAAAACCTAAAAACTATAAAACTCTAAAAAACTAAACTAAAAAAAAAAAAAAAAAAAATATCAAAAAAAAATATACTAAAACTAAAATCTTCTAAAAAAAAAAAAACAAACAATCTAAAAAAATAAGAGTTAAACAAACTCTAAAAAAAACTAAAAAAAAAGCTAATAAAAGAAAATTCTCTCTAAAAAAAAAAATAAAAAATAAAAAAAAAACTAAAAACGGATAAAAAAAAAATATTTACTACTAAAAAAAAATAGAAAAAAAAAAAAAACTAAAAAAAAATAAAAAACTAAAATACTAAATATAAAAAAAAGAAAAAATAAACCTACAACTAACAAGAAAAAAAAAAAAAATACGACAATCTAAAGAAGGTGAGTCTATCTAATAAATACTAAAAGAAAAAAAAAAAAAAAACTACTAAAAACTAAAAAACTAAAAGTAAACTACTACTAAAAATCCTAAAAGAAAACTACCTAAAAAAAACACATAAAAAAAAACTTAAAAAAATAGAACTAAAAAAATAAAATAAAAAATCTAAAAACAAAATAAATAAAAAAACAATAAAAAAAAAAAATAATAAAAAAAAAACTAAACCTAAACTCTACTAATCTAAAAACAAAAAACTCTAAAGAATCTAATACTTATAATAAAGTCTAAAACTACTCTAAATAAATAAAAACTAATAACTAAGAAAAAAAAAACTATAAAAAAAATGTAACTTCTAAAAAACCTAATAAAATAATAATAACTAAAAAAATAGTCTAACTAAATAAAAGGAAAAAAAAAAATATAAAAAAATAACTAAAAAAGATGGGGGGGGGTGATAGGATAAAAAAAAGACTAACCTAATCCTAAAAAATACTATAAAACGAAAAACAAAACATAAAAAATAAAATGAACGTCTACTCTCTAAAAAAACAAAATTTCTCTCTCTATATAGAAACTACTAAAAAAAATAAAATATAACTAACTAGACTAAAAAGAGAAAAATAAACAACTCTAATACTAAAAATAAAGTATAAAAAATGCAACTATAAATAATATAAAAAATACTAAAAAAATAAAAATAAAAAATAAAACTAAAAAAAAAAAGAAAAAGCTAATAAAAAAACAAGAAAAACAAACTACTAACTATACTATAAAAAAAAGAAACAACTCTAAAATATAAATAAAAACATAACGCAGTATAAACAACTAAAAAAACTAACTAAAGAATAAAAGAAAAAAAATAACAAAAAAAAAAAAAATAAAGGAAAAAACATACTAATAAAAAAGCTCTAATAATAAAAAAAAAAAAAAAAACTAATCTACTAGAAAAAAAAATTCTCGCTCTAAAAAAGAGAAAAAAAAGAAAAAAAGAAACTAAAAAAACTAAAAACCTAATCCTACTAACTACTTATCTAAGAAGATAAGAAATTCTCTCTAGATATAAAGATACTCTAAAATATCTATCTACAAAAAAAATAAAAAAGACAATAACTAAAAAACTAAACTCAAAAAAAAAAAAAAATACTAAGTATCTCTATAAATAACTAAACAAAAAATAAAACTAAAACTCTTAAAAAATAAGAATATAACCTAACTAAAAATCTAATAAAGAAAACATATAATTCTCTACTAACTAAAAAAAAACTAAAAAATAAATATAAAAAAACTAAAAACTAAAAGAAAGGTTAACTAAGATAAAAGAAAATAACTAAAATTAATAAAACTATACAATAAAAAATATAACAAATAAAAATAAAAATAAAATCTCTTCTATAAAACTAAAAAACTAAAAACTACTATAAAACTAAACAAAAATAAAAAAATAAAATATATAAAAAAAATAAACTACTCTAAAAGAGTAACTAAGATAATATAAACGGATAACTAAAAAAAAAACTATAAATACTAATAAATACTCTCTATAAAACTAAAATAACTAAAAAAAAAATATCTAAACGATTAAGGAGTAAGGTAAAAAAAAAAAAAACCAAATAGAAAAGAATAAAAATAAAAACTTCTAAAAAAAAAAACTAAATAAATTAAAAATAAATCTAAAAAAAGTAGAAAAAAAAAAACAAAAACATCTCTCTTCTAAGAAAATAAAGAAAAAAAAAAGAACTTAACTACAAAAAAAAAAAAATTAAAAAAAAAAAAAAGGGAACAAACTAAAAAAACTACTAACTAAACAAAGAAAACTAAATAGAGCTCTCTACAAAATTCTCTCTACAAAGTCTAAGCTAAATAAAACAAAAAAAAAAATAAATAGCTAACTAATAAATAAAAAACTCTACTAATAAAAGAATCTAATCTATAAAACTACTAAACCTATAAAAAAAAAACCTAAAAAAAAAAAATAACTAGCTAAATCTCTCTAATAAACTAATCTAAAAAATAAAATAGGAATCTAGAAAAAAGAGAAAGAAACTAAAAAAAAAAAAAAAAAAAAAAACTATCTCTCCTAAGAGAAAAAAAAAAAAAAAAAAAAACTAAACAAAACAAAAAAAAAATAAAAACTAAATACAAAACTACTATTAGAAAAAAACGAAAACTATAAAAAAATAGGCTAAAAAATGAAAAAAAACTAAAAAAAAAAAATAATAAAAAAAAAACTAAAAAAAAAAAATAGGAAAAATAAAAAAAACTAATAAATATAAAAAAAAAAAAAAGATTAAAAAAAAAAACTAAAAATATACAAAAGAAACTCTAAAAAAAAACTATAAAAAAAATAAAAAAAATAAAAAAAAATAAGTCTATCTAAAAACGTCTAAAAACAAGGAATTCTAGAACTATAGAAACTAAAAAGTCTCTACTAAAAAGAAATAGAATAACTCTCTTATAAAAAACTAACAAACATCTACTTATCTAAAAAAAATATAAAATTAAAGTAAAAAAAAAAAACTATCTAAAAAAAAAAAAAAAAAAATAAGCTAAAAAAATAAAAAAAAAAAAAAATATAACTAAAACTAAAAAAAAACTAAAAAAAAAAAAAATAACTAAAAAAATAATAAAAAAAAGAAAAAAAAACTAAAAAAAAATAAAACTTCTCTCTAATCTAAATCTATAAACTAAAACATAAAAAAAAAAAAAAGATAAAAAAAACTAATCTAAAACAAAATACTAAAAAACTCTAACTAAAAAAAACTAAACAAAAACTAACAATAACTCTAAAAACTAAAAAGAGAATTCTCTCTAATAAGTCTACTCTAAAAGAAAATAATAAAAAAAAACTAAAACAACATCTAATACAAAAAAATAAAAGTAAATAAATAATAATCTAAAAAAAAAGAGAAAAATCAAATCTCTCTAAAACTAGAAAACTAAAGTAACTAAAAACAAAAATAAAAAAAAAGCTATCAAAAAAACTCAAAAATCTAAAATAATAAACTACTAGAAAAAAAAAAAAAATAAAAAACTAAAAGTTCCTCTCTATATCTACAACACAAAAACTAAAAACTCTCTAAAAAAAAACTAAATAAAAAACTAAAAAAATGACTTAAAAAAATCCTCTCTAAATCTAAAAAAAATTAAAAAAAAACAAAAAAAAAAAAAAAACAAACAATAAGAAGAATCTAAAAAAATAAGAAATTAACTAAAAAAATAATCTCTAAAAAAATGGAACAAAAAGAAGACCTCTAAAAAATAAAAAAAAAAAGAGAAAATATAAAAAAGTAAAAAAAACTAAAAGAAAAAAACAAAAATAAAAAAAAAAAAAAAAGAAAAACGAAATAAAAAGAATACATCTTGTAACTCTCTAAAACTAAAAAAAAATACTAATATATAAAAAAAAAACAAAAATAAATCTAAAAACTAAAATAAAAAAAAAACACTCTTCGAAAAAAAAAAAAAAATAAAAAAAAACTAAAATAGAAACATCTAAACTATAAAAAAAAGAACTAAAATATATAAAATAAAATAAAAAGAAAAAAATAACTAAAGGAAAAAATTAATAAAAAAAAAAAAAAAAATCTACAATACTCTCTAAAAACTAATAGACTAAAAAATTTCTCTCTCAAAACACTAAAAAAGAAAAAAAAATCTATATGCTAAAAAAATCTCGCTAAAATAAACCTAAAAAAAAAAAGAAATAATATATTAAAATAGAAAAAAAAAAAAACAAAAAAAAAAAAAAACAAAAACTCGTCTATAAAAATAAAAAAATAACCTAAAGAAAAACTAAAAAAACAAAACTACTAACAATTAAACTAAAAAAAAATACTAAAACAATCTATAAAAATAAAAAAACTAAAAGAAAAAACTAAAACTAAAAAATAAACTAAACTAAAAATAGAAAAACTAGAACCTAAAAAATAAAACATTAAAAACTAAAAAAAAAAAAAAAAATAATCTAAAAAAAAATAAAAAAAAATAAGATACAAAATAAAAAAATATAATAAAAGAATAAAGTCTAAACTAAAATAAAACTAAAAACTCTCTTAAAAAAAAAAATAATCTCAAAAAAAAACAAACATAAAGACTAATACTAAATCTATGAATAAACTATAAAACTAAAAAAATGGGAAAGGGGCTGAAGGGAGGAAACTAAAGATAAATAAGAACCTAAAAAAAAATCTAAAATTCTCTCTAAAATCTAATAAAAAAAACAAAAAACAAAAAAACAAAAAAAATGACAAAAACTAATATTCCTCTAACTAATAATTAAAAAAAAAATCTAATAAAAAAAAAAAAAATAAACTACTAATAAACAAATAGAAAAAAACTAATAAAAGTAACCTAAAAGACTATAAAAATAAAAAAAAAAAATAGAATCTACTAAATTAAAAGAAAAAAAAAAACTATAAAATCATAGTAAAACGTAGAAAAAAACTCTAACTAATAAACTAAAAACTCTCTAACAACCAAGTCTAAAAACTCTCTAACTCAGAAAAAAAAATACTCTAAAATACTATAAATAAACTAATAACAAAGAATCTAAAAAATTAAAAAAAAAACAAAAAATATAAAAATACACCCTAAAAAAAACAAAAAAAAAAATAGAAAAAAAATAAAAAAATAGTAGAAAAAACTCTATCTAAAAAAAATAAAAAAAAAATAAAATAAAAAAAAAAACTACTAAGAAAAAACTAAAAATGAAAAAAACTATACCTCTAAAATAAAAAATAAAAAAAAACAAAAAAAAACTATAAAAAAGAAAACAAAAAACTAAAAAAAAAAAACTAAATAAAAAAAACAAAATAAAAACTCTAAAAGCTAAACTAACAATAAAAAAAACTTACTCTCTTAAGACTAAAAAAAAAACTCTAGCTAATAAAAAACTATATGACTATCTTCTCTAAAAAACACTCTCTAAACTAAAATACCTAACTAAAGGTAAAAAACTAAAGTAATAAAAAAAAAAACAAAGACAAAAAAACAAACAAAACTAAAAAAAAAAAATACCTAAAAAAAATAAAAAAACTAAAAAGAAATAAAAAAAAAAATAAAAAGAAAAAAATAAAGAATAACCTAACTCAAAAAAAAAAATACATCTCATCTAAAAATAAAAAATAAAAAAAAAAATTAGAAAAAAATTCTAAAAACACTAAATAAAGAAAGTCTAAAGAAAATTAAACTAAATCGATAAGACTAATACTAACCAAAAACTCTAATATGCCTAAAAACAAAAAGAAAAAAAAAATAAAAACAATCAAAAAAAAAAGAAAATAAATAGTAAAAAATAAAAAAAAAAAATAAAAAAAAAAAAAAAGACTAAATTATCTAAAAGAAAATAAAAAAAATAGAAGAAATAAAAAAAAAAAAAGAATAAAAAAAATAAGACAAAACACTCTCAAAAAAAACTAAAAATAAAAAAAAAAAACAAATCTAAAATAAAAAATACTCTCTATAAACTCCTAAACTAAAACTAACTCTACTAAAAAGAAAAAAAAAACAGAACTAAAGCTATAAAAGACAAAAGAAATAAAAGGCTACTAAAAAAAATCTAAAACAAAAAAGAACTAATAACTATCTAAAAAATCTAAACTCTAATCTAAAACAAAAACTCAAAAAAAAAAAAATCTACTCCTCTAACAAAAAATCTAAAAAAAAAAAAAATAAAATAATAAAAAACAATAAAAACTAAAAAAAAAAAAAAAAAGCTACACAAAACTAACTACAAATAAAAGAACCTAAAAAAACAAAAAAAAAAAACATACCTACTACTAAAAAAGAAAAAAAAAAAAACTAAATAAAAAAAAAAAAAAAACTACTAAAAATACTAGATAAACTAAAAAGAAAAAAAAAAACAAACTAAAAAAAACCAAAAAAAAAATAAAAAAAAAACTACTATCTAAAAAACTAAATTCTCTCTAAAGAAATAAACTACTAAAAAAATAAAATAAAAAGAAAAAAAGAAGAAATAATAAAAAAAAACTACTAAATAAAAATAAAATAAAAAAAAATTCTTAACTTAAAAATAAAAGAAAAAAAAAAAGAAAAAAAAAAAAACAAAAAAAACAAAACTACAAAAAAAAATAAAAAAAGAAAAAAAAAACTACAAAAAAAAAATTCCTAACAATAAAAACATACTCTAAAAAAAAAAAAAAAAAAAAAAAAAAAAAAAAAAAACTAAAAAGCTATAAAATAAAAAAAACTATCTAAAAAAGAAAAGTAGATAAAAAATAATAACTAAAAAGAAAAAAGAAAAAGAAAAGAATCTATACTTAAAATAAAGAAAAAAATAACAACTCTCTAAAAAAAAAAACAAATCAAAAAACTAAAAATAAAATAAAAAAAAAAAAATAAAAAAAAAACAGGCTCTAAAAAAAAAAATAAAAAAAGAAAAAATATAATCTAAAAGAAAAAAAAATAAAAAAAAAAACTAATACAAAATTAAAAAAGTATCTAAAAGAGCTAAGGAAGATAAAAAATCTAATCTAAAAAAAAAAAAAAAAGCTACTAAAAAAAAAAAAAGAAGAAAAAAAAAAGAATCTATAAAAAAGAAAAAAAAAGAAAAAAAAACCAAAACATAAAAAAACTTCTAAATAAAAAAAAAACTAGACAAAAAAAAAAAAAAAAACAAAAAGTGAAGATTATAAAAAGTCTAAAAAGTTACTAAAAAAACAAAAAAAAAAAAGAAAATAAACTACTTCTCTAACTAAAATTAAAAAAAAAACTAAAAAAAAAAAACAAAAAAAAAAAATAAAATATAAAAACTAAGAATATTAAAGGAAAGTCTAAGAAAATAAAAAAAAAAAAAAAATAAAAAATCTAAAACTAAAAAACTAGAAACTACTAAAAAGAAACCTAAAAAAAAAGAATAAAGTATAAAACTAAGAGAAAAAAAGAAAATAATAACTAAAATCAACTCACTAACTAATAAAAACTAAAAAATAAGAAATAAATACTAAAATAAAAAAACTAAAAACAAAAAAGCTGAAAAAAAAAAACAAAGATACTAAAAAAAAGAAAAACTCTCTAAAAAAGATAAAAAACTAATTACAAATAACTAAAAAAAAAGAACTATAAAATAATTAACAAAAAAAACTAAAAATCTAACTAATAAAAAAAGAAAAAGACTCTCTCTAAACTAAAAAAAGAAAGTATAAAAAAAAAAAGAAAAAAAAATAAAAATAAAAAATACAAACAAGAAAAACTATAACTCTCTAAAAAAAAAAACTAAAACTTACAAAAAATAAACTACTACTAAAAAAAAAAAAAAAAAAAAAATAAAGAAAATACTAAAACTAAAAAAAAAAAAAAAGAAAATATAAAAAAACTAAGAAAAAATAAAAAAACTAAATAAAATAAAAAAGATAAACCCCCCCCCCTTTAAATCTAAAAAGAAAAAATACGTATATATAAAAAAAAATCTCTAAACTAGAGCAAATGAGAAAAAAAAAAAAGAAATAAAATCTACTCTAGAACTATATAAATAATGCTAATAAAATCTAAAACTCCTTTTATAACAAAAAAAAAACAAAAAATTAAATAATACTATCTATATAAAAAAAAAAACTCTCTAAAAAACTAAAAAAAAACTTCTAAAAAAAAAAACTAAGTAATAAAAAAAACTAAGAATCGAGCTCTACTAATACAAAAAAGAAAAATCTAAAGTCTAGAACCTGATAAAAATACTATATTAAAACTAATCTAAAAATAAAATAAAAATAAATAACGCGACGTAAGAGCTAAAAAAAAAAAAAAATTATTAAAACTAAAAAAAAATTAACCTAAAACAACTCTACTAAAATAAAGAAATTCTCTCTAAAAACTAAAGAAAAAAAAATAATAAACTCTAAAAAAAAAAAAATAATCTAAAACTAATTAAAAAAAAAATAAACTCTTCACGTAAAATCCTATAAAATATACCTAAAACCTCCTAAAAAACTAAAAACTAAGATCTAATAAAAAAATCTAACTAAACAAAAACCTCTAAAAAAAAAAAAAAAAAAAAAAAAAGAAAACTCTAATAACAAAAAAAATACAAATTAAAAAAACTAACTATAAAAAACAAACTAAAGTCTCTCTACTAGATACTCTCTAAAAATATAGAAACTACTCTACTATCATAAAATCTCTAAAAAAAAAGAAAAAAAAATACTCTAACTACAAAATAAACTCTAAAATCTAAAAATAAAAAAAAATAAAATAATGTGCTCTTACTAATAAAAGAAACTCTAATAAATTAAAATAAAACTAAAAACAATAACTACAAAAAAACTAAAAAAAAAAAGACAAAAAACTAAAAACACTAATAAAAAAAATAACTAAAAAAACTAAAAAAACTATAAACAAAAAAAAAAACTAAACATCTACTCTAAAAAAAAAAAAGAAATCTATCTAAAAATAAAAAAAACATTATCTAAATCTAAAAAAAAAAAAAAAAAAAAAAAAAAAGTAACTAGTCTACAGAAAAATCTAAATCTCTTATAACCAAAAATCTAAAAAAATACTAAATTCTCGTCTACTAATCTAAAAACTACTAAAGAAAACTAAAAAATAAAAAAAAAAATAAAAACTAAAAAAACAAAAAACTAAATCTAAACTCATAAAAAAACAAAACTAAGAACAAATAAAAAACTAAACATATAGAAAAAAACAAAATAAAAAACAAAAAAAAAAAACTAAAAAAAACTAAACTAAAATATATAAAAAAAACAAAAAATAACTCTAACTAAAAAACTCTACTTCTAAAAAAAAAAAAAAATTACTAAAGAAACAAGATAAATAATGAAACTAGAAAAAAGCTAAACTAAAACAACTAAGAAATTAATCTAATGCTATAACTTAATATAAAAATCTACTAATACTAAACACTAAATAAAAAAAAAAAATAAAAAAAATAAATTCTCTTCTAAAAAAACCTAATAAAAAAATATAAATAAACTAAAAAAAAATAAAAAAAAAATAAACTAAAAAAAAAATATCTAAAAAATTCTAATGAAAAAAAAACTACAAAAAAAAAAGAAAAAAAACAAAAGAAAAAAACATCAAAAAAAAAATAAAATATAACTAGAAAATATAAACTAATAAAAAAAATAAAAAAGAAAAAAAAAAAAGTCTAAAGAAAAAAAAGAAACTAATAAGAATTAGAACAGATCTAAAAAAAAAACTAAACTCTCACACTAAATAAAAAAACTTAAAAGTAAAACTAAAGATACAAAAAACTAAAAAACTATAAAAAAATACTACTAAAAAAACTAAAACAATATCTAACTATAAATCTAAAACTAAAAAAAAACTAATAAAAAAATCTCTCTAAATAAAACTATAAAAAATAAACAAAACCTAAAAAAGAGAAAAAAATAAAAAAAAGTAAAAAAAAAAAAATAATAAAAAAATAAACAATAAAAAAAGAAAAAAACTAAGAAAAATAAACTAAAAAACTAAAACAAAAGTACAAAAAATAATAAATATAAATAAAACTATCAAAAAAAAATAAAAAAAAAAACAAACAAAAAGAAAAAAAAAAAAAAAAACTCTAAACTAAAAACAAAAAAAAAAAAAAAAATAAATCTAAAAACAACACCTCTACCTCTCTAACTAAAAAAAAAAACTAAAAGAATCAAAAAAAAATAACTATAATTATAAAAAATAAAACAAGTCTCTCTAAGAGAAAAAAAGAAGAACTAAAAATCTAAAAAAAAAAAATAAAAAAGATAAAATAAAATAAAAAATATAAAACCTAAGTCTAAAAAATGCAAACTCTCTAAAGGTGAAAAAAAAATAAAACTCTCTATGACCTAATCTAAAAAAAAAATTCTAAAACTCTCTTCTCTCTAAACAAAGAAAAAAAAAACCAGAACAGAAAAAAAAAAAAAAAAACTTAAGCTAAAAAACAAAAACTATAACATCTAAAAAAATATAAATAACAGGACGTAAATAAGAAAAAAAAAGAAAAGAATTGAACTTAAAAGCGAAACTAAGACTAAAAAAAAAAAAAAAAATAAAAAAAAAAAGACAAAAAAAGAAAATAAAAAATATAAAAAAACTCTAAGGAATAAAAAACTCTAAAAAAAATAAAAATCTCTAAAAAAAAAACTAATAAAAAAAAAGAAAAAAAAAAAAAAAAAAAAACTAAAATTAAAAAGAAAAAGAAATAAAAAACTAAAATAAAATAAATACTCTCTATCTAAAAAATAAAATCCTATAACTAAAAAAATTCTAACAAGTCTAAAAATAAAAAAAAAAAACTAAAAAAAAAGCAAAAAAATCTAACAAAAAAAAAAAAAAAGACTAATACTAAAAAAAATAATATACGAAACTAAAAAACTATATAAACAAAAACTAACAAAAACAAAACTAAAAAAAAAAAAAATTCTAAAAATAAAAAAAAAAGGACAAAAAAACTAAAAAAAAAAAGAAAAACTCTAACAATAAAAAAAAAACCTATAACTCTAAATAAAAGAAAGAAAAAATAAATACTAAAAATAAAAAAAAAAAAGAAACTTAATATATCTAAATAAAAAAAAAAAATTAATCTAAATAAAAAACTCTAAAAAAACTATCTAAAAAAAAAAATAAAGAAAGAAAATAAAATAAATAAAACACTATATCTCTACAAAAAAACAAAACTTCTACAAATAACTAAAAAAAACGTAAAAAAAAAAAAAAAAAACTAAAAATCTCTATAAAAATTGAAAACTAAAAAGAAATCTAAACAACTAAAAAAACTAAAAAATAATAAAAAAACAAAAAAAAATAAGACTAAAAAAAAAAAAAATAAAAAAATAAAAAAAAACTAAAAAATAAATAATTAGCTAAAAATAGAAAAAAAAAAACTCTGCTATAAACACCTAAAAACAACAAAAAAACCTAAACTAAAATAAAAAAAAAATAGAAAAAAAACAAAAACTCTAAATCTAACTCCTCTCACTAACTATAAAAAAATAACACATCTAATAACTAAAAAATAGAGATAAATAAAAAATCTATAAAAAAAAAAAAAACAACTAAATAAAAGATCTAAACTAAAAATAAACTAAACTAAAATCTAATAAATAAAAAA
This sequence comes from Salvelinus namaycush, assembly GCF_016432855.1. Classification (NCBI taxonomy): domain Eukaryota; kingdom Metazoa; phylum Chordata; class Actinopteri; order Salmoniformes; family Salmonidae; genus Salvelinus; species Salvelinus namaycush. The sequence goes on from NC_052315.1 coordinate 34,354,308, forward strand.
ATAAAAAAAATAATAAAATAAAATACTAACAAAGAAAGATGAAAGAGAAAAAAAAAATCTAAAAAAAAAAAAAAAGGAATTTACTAAATAAAAAACAAAAACAAAAAAAAAACTAATAAAAATAAACAACTAGACAAAAGAGGCGCTAAAAACTCTAACTTAAATCAAAAACTAACTAAATAAAAAGCTAAAAAATAAAAAAAATAAAAAGAAAAAACTAAAAGCTAACCTAATAAAATAATAAAAAAAAAAAAAATAAAATAAGCAAGAAACTAAAACTAAAAAAAATAGAAAAAAGCTAGGAAAAAAAAAAACTAATTAAAAAAAATAAAACTAAAAAAACTAAAAATAATGAAAAATTAAATCTAAAAAAAAAAAAAAAAAAATATTCAGAAAATCTCTCTAAAAGTCTAAAAAAAAAAAACACTCTCTAAAATAAAAACTAAGAAAAGAAAAAACTAAATAAACTAAACAAAAAAATAAAATTAAAAAACAAAATCTAATGAATAAAATAAAAAAACTAAAAAAAATAAAATCTAAAAAATCGAAAGCTAAAACTAACAAAAAAAAATATAAAAATAAATAACTAAAATAAAAAAAAGAAAAAAAAAAAAAAAAAAAACAGAATAAAAAACTTAAAAAAAATAAATAAGAGATAAAAAAAAATTAAAAAAAAAAAAAGAAAACCAAAAAAAATAAAAACTAAAAAAAAAACCCCTAAAAAAACACAATAAAATAACTAAAAAAACTCTAAAATCTCAAAAAACCTATACACTAAAGAAAATCTAAAAAAACTAAAAAAAAAAAAAAAAGAAAATGAAATAAATAGAAAAAAGTTCTCTCTAAAGAATAGATATCTCTCTGAGAAGATCTATCCTCTCTGAAAAACTAAAAAAACAAAAAGAAAACTAAAAAGAAATAGAAATAAAGAATCTAAAAAAAAAAAAAAAAAAACTAACAAAAAACTAAAAAAAAAACAACTAAAAAAAAAAAAAAAAAAAAAAAAGAAAAAAAAAAAAAAAAAAAAAAAATAGATAAAAAAAATAAAACAATAACAAAAAAAACAGAACTAACTAAATAAAAAAAATAAAACAAAAAAAAAACAAACTAAAACTAAAATGAAAAAAAAAAAATAAACAAGAAG